>NW_025321599.1:0-23600 GCF_019176455.1 Solea senegalensis | reverse complement strand
CATTAAGAAGCACAGATATCACAGAAAGTAGAAATGATTCACATTTAGAAGCTCAGAAATCACAGAAAGTAGAAAATATTCACATTTAGAACCTGACAAATGAGAGAAAGTAGAAAATATTCACATTAAGAAGCACAGAAATCACAGAAAGTAGAAATGATTCATATTTAGAAGCTCAGAAATCACAGAAAGTAGAAAATATTCACATTTAGAAGCTGACAAATGACAGAAAGTAGAAAATATTCACAATTAGAAGCTGACAAATGACAGAAAGTAGAAAAAGTTCACATATAACAGCTCAGAAATCACAGAAAGTAGAAACGATTCACATTTAGAAGCTCAGAAATCACAGAAAGTAGAAAACATTCACATTTAGAAGCTGACAAATGACAGTAAGTAGAGAATATTCACATTAAGAAGCTCAGAAATAACAGAAAGTAGAAGCCAGTAGAAAATATTCACATCTAGAAGCTCAGACATCACAGAAAGTGGAAAAAAAATCATATTTAGAAGCTCAGTAATCACAGAAAGTAGAACATATTCACATTAAGAAGCTGACAAATGACAGAAAGTAGAAAATATTCACATTTAGAAGTGGAGAAATGACAAACAGTAGAAAATATTCACATTTAGAAGCTCAGAAATCATAGAAAGAAGAAAATATTCGCATTTAGAAGCTCAGACATCACATAAAGTGGAAAAAATTCATATTTAAAAGTTCAGAAATCACAGAAAGTAGAAAATATTCACATTTAGAAGGTGAGAAATCACAGAAAGTAGAAAATATTCACATTTAGAAGATGACAAATGACAGAAAGTAGAAGATATTCCCATTTAGAAGGTGAGAAATCACAGAAAGTAGAAAATATTCACATTTAGAAGGTGAGAAATCACAGTAAGTAGAGAATATTCACATTTAGAAGCACAGAAATAACAGAAAGTAGAAGCCAGTAGAAAATATTCACATCTAGAAGCTCAGACATCACAGAAAGTGGAAAAACATTCATATTTAGAAGCTCAGTAATCACAGAAAGTAGAACATATTCACATTAAGAAGCTGACAAATGACAGAAAGTAGAAAATATTCACATTTAGAAGTGGAGAAATGACAAACAGTAGAAAATATTCACATTTAGAAGCTCAGAAATCATAGAAAGAAGAAAATATTCGCATTTAGAAGCTCAGATATCACAGAAAGTGGAAAATATTCACATTTAGAAGTTCAGACATCACAGAAAGTGGAAACAATTCACATTTAAAAGTTCAGTAATCACAGAAAGTAGAAAATATTCACATTTAGAAGCTGAGAAATGATAGACAGTAGAAAATATTCACATTGAGAATCTGACAAATGACAGAAAGTAGAACATATTCACATTTAGAAGCTGACAAATGACAGAAAGTAGAATATATTCACATTTAGAAGCTGACAAATGACAGACAGAAAAAATTTTCACATTTAGAATCTCAGACATCACAGAAAGTGGAAAATATTCACATTTAGAAGCTGAGAAATGATAGACAGTAGAAAATATTCACATTTAGAAGCTCAGAAATCATAGAAAGAAGAAAATATTCGCATTTAGAAGCTCAGACATCACAGAAAGTGGAAAAAATTCATATTTAAAAGTTCAGAAATCACAGAAAGTAGAAAATATTCACATTTAGAAGGTGAGAAATCACAGAAAGTAGAAAATATTCACATTTAGAAGCTGACAAATGACAGAAAGTAGAAAATATTCACATTTAGAAGCTGACAAATGACAGAAAGTAGATAAAGTCCACATATAACAGCTCAGAAATCACAGAAAGTAGAAACGATTCACATTTAGAAGCTCAGAAATCACAGAAGTTAGAAAATATTCACATTTAGAAGCTGACAAATGACAGACAGAAAAAATCTTCACATTTAGAATCTCAGACATCACAGAAAGTGGAAACAATTCACATTTAGAAGGTGAGAAATCACAGAAAGTTGAAAATATTCACATTTAGAAGCTGAGAAATGATAGACAGTAGAAAATATTCACATTGAGAAGCTGACAAATGACAGAAAGTAGAAAATATTCACATTAAGAAGCACAGATATCAAAGAAAGTAGAAAAGATTCACATTTAGAACCTGACAAATGACAGAAAGTCGAAAATATTCACATTTAGAAGCTGACAAATGACAGACAGAAAAAATATTCACATTTAGAATCTCAGACATCACAGAAAGTGGAAACAATTCACATTTAGAAGGTGAGAAATCACAGAAAGTTGAAAATATTCATGTCACGGCCCTTGGCTGTGACGCCCTGCCACCAGTGTCTCTCTTGTGTTAGTATGCAGAAGACATGTGCCAGCCCTTGCTCCTGATTGGTGGCTCTGGTTCCTGCCTGGTCTTCCTCCACCAAGTCACCTGCCTGCCTCGGCCTGCCTGTCCCCTGCACTGTGATTGGGTCACCCGGCTCCAGCTTCAGCTAACCAATCCTGCCTCAGCTCGTTCACCATCACACCTGTTAAGAACCAGCAGCAGAGATTCACTCGGGGGCACTGTGCTTCCAAGTGAACAGTTGACCCCTTTGTTGCTCCGACTTTGTATCTGCTTTTGAGTATTCACTTCGATATTTGTGAGTTTTTTGACTACTGTGAATACTAGTTTGTTTGTTAGCCACTTTGGCTCGGCCTGCGCGCCAGATTTTGATTTGAGATATTCCTTTTGGTTTTAAGTGTGTGTATTCTAAGTTGACGGCCCTGAGCCGGTGTTTTTGTTTGGACTTAGGGGTGCTATTCCCAGTTTAGTGTTTTGATTTTGATGTGTTTTTGGTATTTTGATTTTGGGAATAGCCACCTCCTCCCTTGGTTTATTGTAATTGATTTATTCTAAGTTTACCCTCCGTGTTAATAAAACCACCTAATTTTTGTTAAACCAATTCCATCTGGTAATTTATGTTATTTCCCCTTCCCAACGAGTTAGGGTTGTAACATAAGTGGGGGCTCGTCCGGGATTTGAAAAAAAAAAAAAAGGAAGCAAAAATGGTATTAATTAATTGGTGGGTAAATTTATAGATAATTAAATAGTGTGTGTGGGTAAAAATGGCAGCTGAGTCCAGATACAGTTTTAGTTTAGAAAGTTTTTTGGTTGATCCTTCTTTGGATCAAATTAATAAATGTCGAAAGTGTGATTTAGTGCAAATTGTGAGTCATTATAACCTCGACCTCCCGAAGCAAATTGCTAAAAAGGAGCTTAAAGCTCAAGTAGTGGATCACTTGGTGAAGCTGGGCGTGATCCGCTTATCCTACAGCTCTGGTGCGTTGCCGGTGTCAGCTGAGCTTCGTGATGGCGCCCAAGCAGGCAATGTGGGTAGCCTTAAGGTGGGAAAAGTACCGCCTACTCCTGAGGTCGGAGGTGATGACGAAGGTGCACGGGGGGACACTCCGTTCACGCTTCCTCGCTTCGATGCTCTTACCCTCAGTGGTAGTTCTAGCTCTCGTGATGTGGCGCGGCTAAAGGTACGCCTTGCCCGCCTACAGATCGAAGCTCAGGAAAGAAAGGAAGCTCAGGACAGACAGCTGGAAATTCGAAAGCTAGAGATTGAAGCCGACAAAGCCATACGGTTGCGTCAGCTAGAGTTACAATCTCAGGCTCCGGTCGCACCTGCTGGTCGAGTAGCGGCGCCTCCTTCTTATCCCCTGTCATCCACTGATAGTTTTGACGTTACCAAGCATGTGTCCTTGGTGCCAACATTTCGGGAGAGTGAGGTTGATTCATACTTTGCAGCTTTTGAACGTATTGCTACGGCGTTACGGTGGCCGCCTGAAGTTTGGACTCTGTTAATACAATGTAGACTGCAGGGAAAAGCTCAAGAGATTGTGGCTGCACTTCCCCTTGAACAGAGTCTTAACTATGAAAATGTGAAAATTGCCATTTTGCAAGCCTATGAGCTGGTTCCCGAGGCTTACCGCCAAAGGGTTCGACAAAAAAGGAAAATAGCCTCCCAGACTTATGTTGAGTTTGCTCGGGAGAAATCTACCTTATTAGATAAGTGGTGTACAGCCTGTAAAGCAGATACATTTACTTCGTTACGGGAGCTCCTTCTGTTGGAAGAGTTTAAAACCTGTCTACCTGAACGCATTGTGGTGTACCTAAATGAACAAAAAGTAACATCACTCACCTCAGCAGCGGTTCTAGCTGATGAATATGTGTTAATCCACAAAACATCTTCCACTGCAGCCGGTGAGAGACCCAAAGCTGTATCAGCTGAGCCTCGGTTTACTGTTAAAAACTCCGGTCTCCAGAAGGAAAGTAGAGAGTGTTTTTATTGTCACCGCACTGGACATGTCATTGCAGACTGTTTGACCCTGAAGCGTAAAAACCAGGACAGTTCTGCTCCACCAAAAGGGAGTGGTTTAATCCAGTCAGAGACCCGTCACCATGTCTTCACTCCCTGCGCCATTGAAAAACCTGATCTGTGCTTCAACCCTTTTATTTTTAAAGGGAATGTTTCCTTGACAGGAGAGTCCACTGACAAGAGCCAAATATCCATCTTGCGCGACACCGGTGCTTCACAGTCGGTGATTTTGGCCAGTGCGTTGCCGTTCTCAGAGCAATCCTCGTGTGGATACAGTATTGCATTGCGTGGCATAGAAATGGGTTATATCCCTAGGCCGATGCATCGTATATATATCGAGTCACCTTTAATAACAGGTACCTTTCCTGTTGCTGTTTGTCCTGCTTTGCCCATAAAAGGCATTATTATGTTAATGGGAAATGATATGGCTGGTGGTAAAGTGACCCCTGCCTTGGAGGTGCTAGATAACCCTGATCTAGTCGAGCAGCCAACGTCATCCTCTGGTCTGTATCCCGCTTGTGTAATCACTCGGGCACAATTGCAAAAATGTCCTGAAATTTCTCTGAATGACACTGTGATGATGTCCGCTTTTTCAGATGACACCCAGAGGACTCAACAGGTGGATGTTGACACACCTCACGCTCTGCAGGCGGAAGCGTTAAAGCCCCCTGCTCCGCAACCTCCACCTGCTGATGGTACTGCTTTCCCTGTCACCCGTGATCGGTTGGGTGCTGCGCAAAGGACTGACCCAACATTGCAGAAGTGTTTTGCTAGTGTGGTAAGTACGGAGCAGGTTAACCGGGATAAAGTAGCTTATTTTATGGATGAAGGCATACTAATGCGTAGGTGGTCACCTTCCAGTGATGATACTTCAGACTGGAACTCCGTAAACCAAATCGTAATTCCAGTTTGTTACCGACAGCAAGTCTTGTCATTAGCACACGAGAGCCAGTGGTCCGGACACCTTGGCGTTACAAAAACCTATCGGCTCCTGTTACAACATTTTTTCTGGCCAGGATTAAAACAGGATGTCTCTCGCTTCTGTCGTAGTTGTCACATCTGTCAAGTCACCGGGAAACCTAATCAGACTATACCACCTGCCCCACTGCATCCTATTCCCGTAACCGAACCCTTTGACCGCGTCATCGTTGACTGTGTTGGCCCTCTCCCTAAGTCAAAATCTGGTAATCAATATTTGTTAACCATCATGTGTGCTGCAACCAGATTTCCCGAAGCTGTTCCATTGCGCCAAATAACCACTAACCATGTTATCAAGGCGCTAACTAAGTTTTTTTCTACTTTCGGACTCCCAAAAGTCATTCAAACTGATCAGGGCACAAATTTTCAATCGCGGCTTTTTAAAGAGGTGGTTAAAACATTAAATGTCCAACACATTGTGTCAAGCGCTTATCATCCAGAGTCTCAGGGCGCACTGGAGCGGTGGCATCAGACACTAAAGTCCATGCTGCGTAAGTATTGTTTAGAGACAGGGAAGAGCTGGGATGAGGGTGTCCCATTTATGCTATTCGCTGCCAGAGAGGCTGTGCAGGAATCGCTCGGTTTTAGTCCGGCTGAGCTCGTTTTCGGTCACACTCCGCGTGGACCGCTCAGAGCACTAAAGGAGCGATTCCTGTTGCTGTCTGCAGCGTCGGCGGATAAAACGGTGGCGCAGTATGTCAGTCATTTCCGTGAACGTTTGCTTCGAGCTAATGCTGTTGCCAAACAATGTCTGACTCGTTCTCAAGTGGGCATGAAAAAACGCTATGATCAGACCGCCACGAAGCGTGAGTTTCGAATCGGGGATAAGGTCCTCGTTTTACTCCCAGTATTAGGTTCAGCTCTCTCTGCAAAGTTTTCAGGCCCCTATGATGTCCTCAAGCGTCTTAACGAATATGACTATGTCATCGGCACACCTGACAGACGGCGTAAATCCCGAGTCTGTCACATTAATATGCTAAAACTGTACCATTCTCGAGAGACTGCACCGTTTGAGTCCGTTAAACTGCCACCTCCACTTGTTTTCTGTGCACCAGCGGTAGTGAGAAGCCCAACAGAGTCTGTTGACGCTCCCGTTAATGAGGATGGGTTGCGTCCGCCTCACCCCGCTGCGCAAAGTGCGCGACTGCCCAACACCGAAATGTTAGAAGTCTTGCCAACAAAACTCTCCCACCTGTCTCTCGACCAGCAGAATGATGTGGTTAACTTAGTGACAGAGTTCAGATGTCTGCTTAGTAATGTTCCCACGCAGACCACTCTCATACAGCATGACATAGATGTGAAGGATGCAAAACCCATAAAGCAGCACTCATACCGCATCAACCCCGTAAAACGTGCTCTAATGAAAAAAGAAACTGATTATCTTTTACAGCACGGTTTGGCGAAACCCAGTTCAAGCGCGTGGAGCTCACCCTGCCTGTTAGAAGCTAAATCTGATGGTTCATCTCGCTTTGTAACAGATTTTCGCAAAGTAAATTCTGTGACAGTCCCCGACTCATATCCTTTACCTAGGATGGAGGACTGTGTGGATAATGTGGGGAATGCGAATTATGTTAGTAAGTTGGATTTATTGAAAGGGTATTGGCAAGTCCCTCTCACCAAACGCGCTTCGGAAATATCTGCTTTTGTGACACCTGATCAGTTCTTACAATACAATGTCATGGCATTTGGCCTATGTAATGCTCCAGCCACCTTCCAGCGCCTAGTAAACCAGGTCCTGGGTGACATCCCTAACTGCAGTGCATATTTAGATGATCTCGTTGTGTACACTTCCACTTGGGATGAACACATGAAAATATTAAGACAAGTATTTACACGTCTGGCACAAGCTTCTCTCACCCTCAATCTGGCAAAGTGCGAGTTTGGGAAAGCTACAGTGATTTATTTGGGACATCAAGTGGGTCAGGGCCAGGTACGACCTGTGGATGCCAAAGTAGAAGCCATCACTCGTTACCCCGTTCCCACCACCAGGCGTGAGCTGCGCAGATTTTTAGGAATGGTGGGTTATTACCGAAATTTCTGCCGCAATTTCTCCACAGTCGTTTACCCTCTTACCTCTCTGCTCAGCCCGAAGGTCGATTTTGAATGGACTCAGGAGTGTCAAAATGCTTTTGACAGTGTTATGTCACTCCTCTGCCATGCTCCTGTTCTCGCTGCTCCTGATCTCTCTCGACCTTTTAAACTAGAAGTTGACGCCAGCGCTGTCGGGGCCGGTGCTGTGCTGTTCCAGGAAGATGCGCAAGGAATAGATCACCCTGTCAGCTATTATTCACGTAAGTTCAATAAATACCAAGCTAACTATTCCACCATCGAAAAAGAAACCCTTGCTTTGCTACTCGCGCTACAACACTTCGAGGTATATGTTGGGTCCAGTCCTTCGCCAGTTCTCGTCTACACCGATCATAACCCGCTTGTGTTTTTGTCGCGCATGTATAATCATAATCAGCGTCTAATGCGGTGGGCCCTCCTCGTACAAGATTTCCCCTTAAATATACAGCATAAGAAAGGGTCTGAAAACATGTTTGCCGATGCCCTGTCCAGAGCGTAAGTATCTTGTGTGTATGTCATATTTTGGTTAGTGTTGACAAACTTGCTAGTTTGAGTTTAAGGGGGGGGGTGTCACGGCCCTTGGCTGTGACGCCCTGCCACCAGTGTCTCTCATGTGTTAGTATGCAGAAGACATGTGCCAGCCCTTGCTCCTGATTGGTGGCTCTGGTTCCTGCCTGGTCTTCCTCCACCAAGTCACCTGCCTGCCTCGGCCTGCCTGTCCCCTGCACTGTGATTGGGTCACCCGGCTCCAGCTTCAGCTAACCAATCCTGCCTCAGCTCGTTCACCATCACACCTGTTAAGAACCAGCAGCAGAGATTCACTCGGGGGCACTGTGCTTCCAAGTGAACAGTTGACCCCTTTGTTGCTCTGACTTTGTATCTGCTTTTGAGTATTCACTTCGATATTTGTGAGTTTTGACTACTGTGAATACTAGTTTGTTTGTTAGCCACTTTGGCTCGGCCTGCGCGCCAGATTTTGATTTGAGATATTCCTTTTGGTTTTAAGTGTGTGTATTCTAAGTTGACGGCCCTGAGCCGGTGTTTTTGTTTGGTACTAAACCCTGTCCCTGGTAAATCGGACTTAGGGGTGCTATTCCCAGTTTAGTGTTTTGATTTTGATGTGTTTTTGGTATTTTGATTTTGGGAATAGCCACCTCCTCCCTTGGTTTATTGTAATTGATTTATTCTAAGTTTACCCTCCGTGTTAATAAAACCACCTAATTTTTGCTAAACCAATTCCATCTGGTAATTTATGTTATTTCCCCTTCCCAACGAGTTAGGGTTGTAACAAAGTAGAAAAGATTCACATTTAGAACCTGACAAATGACAGAAAGTCGAAAATATTCACATTTAGAAGCTGACAAATGACAGACAGAAAAAATATTCACATTTAGAATCTCAGACATCACAGAAAGTGGAAACAATTCACATTTAGAAGGTGAGAAATCACAGAAAGTTGAAAATATTCACATTTAGAAGCTGAGAAATGATAGACAGTAGAAAATATTCACATTGAGAAGCTGACAAATGACAGAAAGTAGAAAATATTCACATTAAGAAGCTGACAAATGACAGAAAGTAGAAAAAGTCCACATATAACAGCTCAGAAATCACAGAAAGTAGAAAAGAGAAGTAGAAAAGATTCACATTTAGAGCTCAGCTGACAGAATGACAGAGAAGCTGACAAATAGAAAATATTCACATTTAGAAGCTGACAAATGAGAGACAGAAAAATATTCACATTTAGAATCTCAGAAATCACAGAAAGTAGAAAATATTCACATTTAGAAGGTCAGAAATCACAGAAAGTAGAAAATATTCACATTTAGAAGGTGAGAAATCACTGACAAATGACAGAAAGTAGAAAATATTCACATTTAGAAGCTGAAAAATCAAAGTAGAAAATGTTCACATTTAGAAGGTGAGAAATCACAGAAAGTAGAAAATATTCACATTTAGAAGGTGAGAAATCACAGAAAGTAGAAAATATTCACATTTAGAAGCTGAGAAATGATAGACAGTAGAAAATATTCACATTGAGAAGCTGACAAATGACAGAAAGAAAAGATTCACATTTAGAAGCTGACAAATGACAGAAAGGAGAACATATTCAAATCAGGTGCTGACAAATGACAGAAAGTAGAAAAGTTCACATATACAGCTCAGAAATCACAGAAAGTAGAACGATCACATTTAGAAGAAATCACAGAGTAGAAACAGTCTACATTTAGAAGCTGACAATGACAGAAAGTAGAAAACATTAAGAAGCAAAGAAATCACAGAAAAATGATTCACATTTAGAAGCTCAGAAATCACAGAAAGTAGAAAAGATTCACATTTAGAAGCTGACAAATGACAGAAAGTAGAAAATATTCACATTTAGAAGCTGACAAATGGACAGACAGAAAAATATTCATTTAGAAGCTGACAATGACAGACAGAAAAACATTTAGAATTTAGAAAGTGGAATCTCAGAAATCACAGAAAGTAGAAAATATTCACATTTAGAAGGTGAGAAATCACAGAAAGTTGAAAATATTCACATTTAGAAGCTGACAAATGACAGACAGTAGAAAATATTCACATTTAGAAGCTGAGAAATGATAGACAGTAGAAAATATTCACATTGAGAAGCTGACAAATGACAGAAAGAAGAAAATATTCACATTAAGAAGCACAGATATCACAGAAAGTAGAAATGATTCACATTTAGGAGCTCAGAAATCACAGAAAGTAGAAAAGATTCACATTTAGAACCTGACAAATGACAGAAAGTCGAAAATATTCACATTTAGAAGCTGACAAATGACAGACAGAAAAAATATTCACATTTAGAATCTCAGACATCACAGAAAGTGGAAACAATTCACATTTAGAAGGTGAGAAATCACAGAAAGTTGAAAATATTCACATTTAGAAGCTGAGAAATGATAGAAAGTAGAAAATATTCACATTGAGAAGCTGACAAATGACAGAAAGTAGAAAATATTCACATTAAGAAGCTGACAAATGACAGAAAGTAGAAAAAGTCCACATATAACAGCTCAGAAATCACAGAAAGTAGAAAAGATTCACATTTAGAAGCTGACAAATGACAGAAAGTAGAAAATATTCACATTTAGAAGCTGACAAATGACAGACAGAAAAATATTCACATTTAGAATGTCAGAAATCACAGAAAGTAGAAAATATTCACGTTTAGAAGCTGACAAATGACAGAAAGGAGAACATATTCACAATCAGAAGCTGACAAATGACAGAAAGTAGAAAAAGTTCACATATAACAGCTCAGAAATCACAGAAAGTAGAAACGATTCACATTTAGAAGCTCAGAAATCACAGAAAGTAGAAAATATTGACATTTAGAAGCTCAGAAATCACAGAAAGTAGAAAATATTCACATTTAGAAGTTCAGACATCACAGAAAGTGGAAACAATTCACATTTAAAAGTTCAGTAATCACAGAAAGTAGAAAATATTCACATTTAGAAGCTGAGAAATGATAGACAGTAGAAAATATTCACATTGAGAAGCTGACAAATGACAGAAAGTAGAACATATTCACATTTAGAATCTCAGAAATCACAGAAGTTAGAAAATATTCATATTTAGAAGATCAGTAATGACAGAAATGAGAACATATTCACATTTAGAAGCTGAGAAATGACAGAAAATATAAAAGATTGACATTTAGAAGCTCAGAAATCACAGATAGTAGAAAAGATTAACATTTAGAAGCTCAGAAATCACAGAAAGTAGAAAATATTCAAATTTAGAAGCTGAGAAATGACAGAAAGGAGAAAATATTCACATTTAGAAGCTGACAAATGACAGAAAGTAGAAAATATTCACATTTAGAAATCACAGAAAATAAAACAATATTAACATTTAGAAGCTCAGGAATAACAGACAGTAGAAAATATTCACATTGAGGAGCTGACAAATGACAGACAGAAAAAATATTCACATTTAGAATCTCAGACATCACAGAAAGTGGAAACAATTCACATTTAGAAGGTGAGAAATCACAGAAAGTTGAAAAATATTACATTTAGAAGCTGGGAGGAAACAGGACAGCAGAAAAATATCTGTTATTGAGAAGTTGACAACAGATAGAAAGTAGAAAAATATTCACATTAAGAAGGTGAGATCACAGAAAGTAGAAAATATTCACATTAAGAAGCTGACAACATTGGTGAAAGTAGAAAAATATTCACATTTAGAAGTGGAGAAAATGACAAACAGTAGAAAAATATTCACATTTAGAAGCTCGAAATCATAGAAAGAAGAAAAATATTCAAAGATTTCTAGAAGCTCAGAAATCACAGAAAGTAGAAACGATTCACATTTAGAAGCTCAGAAATCACAGAAAGTAGAAAATATTCACATTTAGAAGCTCAGATATCACAGAAAGTGGAAAATATTCACATTTAGAAGTTCAGACATCACAGAAAGTGGAAACAATTCACATTTAAAAGTTCAGTAATCACAGAAAGTAGAAAATATTCACATTTAGAAGCTGAGAAATGATAGACAGTAGAAAATATTCACATTGAGAATCTGACAAATGACAGAAAGTAGAACATATTCACATTTAGAAGCTGACAAATGACAGAAAGTAGAAAAAGTCCACATATAACAGCTCAGAAATCACAGAAAGTAGAAACGATTCACATTTAGAAGCTCAGAAATCACAGAAGTTAGAAAATATTCATATTTAGAAGATCAGTAATGACAGAAATGAGAACATATTCACATTTAGAAGCTGAGAAATGACAGTAAATATAAAAGATTCACATTTAGAAGCTCAGAAATCACAGATAGTAGAAAAGATTAACATTTAGAAGCCCAGTAATCACAGAAAGTAGAAAATATTCAAATTTAGAAGCTGAGAAATGACAGAAAGGAGAAAATATTCACATTTAGAAGCTGAGATATCACAGAAAGTAGAAAAGATTCACATTTAGAAATCACAGACAATAAAAAAAAATATTAACATTTAGAAGCTCAGGAATAACAGACAGTAGAAAATATTCACATTGAGGAGCTGACAAATGACAGAAAGTAGAAAATATTCACATTTAGAAGCTCAGAAATCAGAGAAAGTAGAAATGATTCACATTTAGAATCTCAGAAATCACAGAAAGTAGAACATATTCACATTTAGAACCTGACAAATGACAGAAAGTAGAATATATTCACATTTAGAAGCTGACAAATGACAGGCAGAAAAAATTTTCACATTTAGAATCTCAGACATCACAGAAAGTGGAAACAATCCAATTTAGTAGGTGAGAAATCACAGAAAGTTGAAAATATTCACATTTAGAAGCTGAGAAATGATAGACAGTAGAAAATATTCACATTTAGAAGCTCAGAAATCATAGAAAGAAGAAAATATTCGCATTTAGAAGCTCAGACATCACAGAAAGTGGAAAAATTCATATTTAAAAGTTCAGAAATCACAGAAAGTAGAAAATATTCACATTTAGAAGGTGAGAAATCACAGAAAGTAGAAAATATTCACATTTAGAAGCTGAGAAATCATAGAAAGAAGAAAATATTCACATTTAGAAGCTCAGACAGAAAGTGGAAAAAATTCATATTTAAAAGCTCAGAAATCACAGAAAGTAGAAAATATTCACATTTAGAAGGTGAGAAATCACAGAAAGTAGAAAATATTCACATTTAGAAGCTGACAAATGACAGACAGTAGAAAATATTCACATTTAGAAGCTGAGAAATGATAGACAGTAGAAAATATTCACATTGAGAAGCTGACAAATGACAGAAAGTAGAAACGATTCACATTAAGAAGCACAGATATCAAAGAAAGTGTCGAAAGTGTGATTTAGTGCAAATTGTGAGTCATTATAACCTCGACCTCCCGAAGCAAATTGCTAAAAAGGAGCTTAAAGCTCAAGTAGTGGATCACTTGGTGAAGCTGGGCGTGATCCGCTTATCCTACAGCTCTGGTGCGTTGCCGGTGTCAGCTGAGCTTCGTGATGGCGCCCAAGCAGGCAATGTGGGTAGCCTTAAGGTGGGAAAAGTACCGCCTACTCCTGAGGTCGGAGGAGGTGATGACGAAGGTGCACGGGGGGACACTCCGTTCACGCTTCCTCGCTTCGATGCTCTTACCCTCAGTGGTAGTTCTAGCTCTCGTGATGTGGCGCGGCTAAAGGTACGCCTTGCCCGCCTACAGATCGAAGCTCAGGAAAGAAAGGAAGCTCAGGACAGACAGCTGGAAATTCGAAAGCTAGAGATTGAAGCCGACAAAGCCATACGGTTGCGTCAGCTAGAGTTACAATCTCAGGCTCCGGTCGCACCTGCTGGTCGAGTAGCGGCGCCTCATTCTTATCCCCTGTCATCCACTGATAGTTTTGACGTTACCAAGCATGTGTCCTTGGTGCCAACATTTCGGGAGAGTGAGGTTGATTCATACTTTGCAGCTTTTGAACGTATTGCTACGGCGTTACGGTGGCCGCCTGAAGTTTGGACTCTGTTAATACAATGTAGACTGCAGGGAAAAGCTCAAGAGATTGTGGCTGCACTTCCCCTTGAACAGAGTCTTAACTATGAAAATGTGAAAATTGCCATTTTGCAAGCCTATGAGCTGGTTCCCGAGGCTTACCGCCAAAGGTTTCGACAAAAAAGGAAAATAGCCTCCCAGACTTATGTTGAGTTTGCTCGGGAGAAATCTACCTTATTAGATAAGTGGTGTACAGCCTGTAAAGCAGATACATTTACTTCGTTACGGGAGCTCCTTCTGTTGGAAGAGTTTAAAACCTGTCTACCTGAACGCATTGTGGTGTACCTAAATGAACAAAAAGTAACATCACTCACCTCAGCAGCGGTTCTAGCTGATGAATATGTGTTAATCCACAAAACATCTTCCACTGCAGCCGGTGAGAGACCCAAAGCTGTATCAGCTGAGCCTCGGTTTACTGTTAAAAACTCCGGTCTCCAGAAGGAAAGTAGAGAGTGTTTTTATTGTCACCGCACTGGACATGTCATTGCAGACTGTTTGACCCTGAAGCGTAAAAACCAGGAAAGTTCTGCTCCACCAAAAGGGAGTGGTTTAATCCAGTCAGAGACCCGTCGCCATGTCTTCACTCCCTGCGCCATTGAAAAACCTGATCTGTGCTTCAACCCTTTTATTTTTAAAGGGAATGTTTCCTTGACAGGAGAGTCCACTGACAAGAGCCAAATATCCATCTTGCGCGACACCGGTGCTTCACAGTCGGTGATTTTGGCCAGTGCGTTGCCGTTCTCAGAGCAATCCTCGTGTGGATACAGTATTGCATTGCGTGGCATAGAAATGGGTTATATCCCTAGGCCGATGCATCGTATATATATCGAGTCACCTTTAATAACAGGTACCTTTCCTGTTGCTGTTTGTCCTGCTTTGCCCATAAAAGGCATTATTATGTTAATGGGAAATGATATGGCTGGTGGTAAAGTGACCCCTGCCTTGGAGGTGCTAGATAACCCTGATCTAGTCGAGCAGCCAACGTCATCCTCTGGTCTGTATCCCGCTTGTGTAATCACTCGGGCACAATTGCAAAAATGTCCTGAAATTTCTCTGAATGACACTGTGATGATGTCCGCTTTTTCAGATGACACCCAGAGGACTCAACAGGTGGATGTTGACACACCTCACGCTCTGCAGGCGGAAGCGTTAAAGCCCCCTGCTCCGCAACCTCCACCTGCTGATGGTACTGCTTTCCCTGTCACCCGTGATCGGTTGGGTGCTGCGCAAAGGACTGACCCAACATTGCAGAAGTGTTTTGCTAGTGTGGTAAGTACGGAGCAGGTTAACCGGGATAAAGTAGCTTATTTTATGGATGAAGGCATACTAATGCGTAGGTGGTCACCTTCCAGTGATGATACTTCAGACTGGAACTCCGTAAACCAAATCGTAATTCCAGTTTGTTACCGACAGCAAGTCTTGTCATTAGCACACGAGAGCCAGTGGTCCGGACACCTTGGCGTTACAAAAACCTATCGGCTCCTGTTACAACATTTTTTCTGGCCAGGATTAAAACAGGATGTCTCTCGCTTCTGTCGTAGTTGTCACATCTGTCAAGTCACCGGGAAACCTAATCAGACTATACCACCTGCCCCACTGCATCCTATTCCCGTAACCGAACCCTTTGACCGCGTCATCGTTGACTGTGTTGGCCCTCTCCCTAAGTCAAAATCTGGTAATCAATATTTGTTAACCATCATGTGTGCTGCAACCAGATTTCCCGAAGCTGTTCCATTGCGCCAAATAACCACTAACCATGTTATCAAGGCGCTAACTAAGTTTTTTTCTACTTTCGGACTCCCAAAAGTCATTCAAACTGATCAGGGCACAAATTTTCAATCGCGGCTTTTTAAAGAGGTGGTTAAAACATTAAATGTCCAACACATTGTGTCAAGCGCTTATCATCCAGAGTCTCAGGGCGCACTGGAGCGGTGGCATCAGACACTAAAGTCCATGCTGCGTAAGTATTGTTTAGAGACAGGGAAGAGCTGGGATGAGGGTGTCCCATTTATGCTATTCGCTGCCAGAGAGGCTGTGCAGGAATCGCTCGGTTTTAGTCCGGCTGAGCTCGTTTTCGGTCACACTCCGCGTGGACCGCTCAGAGCACTAAAGGAGCGATTCCTGTTGCTGTCTGCAGCGTCGGCGGATAAAACGGTGGCGCAGTATGTCAGTCATTTCCGTGAACGTTTGCTTCGAGCTAATGCTGTTGCCAAACAATGTCTGACTCGTTCTCAAGTGGGCATGAAAAAACGCTATGATCAGACCGCCACGAAGCGTGAGTTTCGAATCGGGGATAAGGTCCTCGTTTTACTCCCAGTATTAGGTTCAGCTCTCTCTGCAAAGTTTTCAGGCCCCTATGATGTCCTCAAGCGTCTTAACGAATATGACTATGTCATCGGCACACCTGACAGACGGCGTAAATCCCGAGTCTGTCACATTAATATGCTAAAACTGTACCATTCTCGAGAGACTGCACCGTTTGAGTCCGTTAAACTGCCACCTCCACTTGTTTTCTGTGCACCAGCGGTAGTGAGAAGCCCAACAGAGTCTGTTGACGCTCCCGTTAATGAGGATGGGTTGCGTCCGCCTCACCCCGCTGCGCAAAGTGCGCGACTGCCCAACACCGAAATGTTAGAAGTCTTGCCAACAAAACTCTCCCACCTGTCTCTCGACCAGCAGAATGATGTGGTTAACTTAGTGACAGAGTTCAGATGTCTGCTTAGTAATGTTCCCACGCAGACCACTCTCATACAGCATGACATAGATGTGAAGGATGCAAAACCCATAAAGCAGCACTCCCCGTAAAACGTGCTCTAATGAAAAAATAAACTGATTATCTTTTACAGCACGGTTTGGCGAAACCCAGTTCAAGCGCGTGGAGCTCACCCTGCCTGTTAGAAGCTAAATCTGATGGTTCATCTCGCTTTGTAACGGATTTTCGCAAAGTAAATTCTGTGACAGTCCCCGACTCATATCCTTTACCTAGGATGGAGGACTGTGTGGATAATGTGGGGAATGCGAATTATGTTAGTAAGTTGGATTTATTGAAAGGGTATTGGCAAGTCCCTCTCACCAAACGCGCTTCGGAAATATCTGCTTTTGTGACACCTGATCAGTTCTTACAATACAATGTCATGGCATTTGGCCTATGTAATGCTCCAGCCACCTTCCAGCGCCTAGTAAACCAGGTCCTGGGTGACATCCCTAACTGCAGTGCATATTTAGATGATCTCGTTGTGTACACTTCCACTTGGGATGAACACATGAAAATATTAAGACAAGTATTTACACGTCTGGCACAAGCTTCTCTCACCCTCAATCTGGCAAAGTGCGAGTTTGGGAAAGCTACAGTGATTTATTTGGGACATCAAGTGGGTCAGGGCCAGGTACGACCTGTGGATGCCAAAGTAGAAGCCATCACTCGTTACCCCGTTCCCACCACCAGGCGTGAGCTGCGCAGATTTTTAGGAATGGTGGGTTATTACCGAAATTTCTGCCGCAATTTCTCCACAGTCGTTTACCCTCTTACCTCTCTGCTCAGCCCGAAGGTCGATTTTGAATGGACTCAGGAGTGTCAAAATGCTTTTGACAGTGTTATGTCACTCCTCTGCCATGCTCCTGTTCTCGCTGCTCCTGATCTCTCTCGACCTTTTAAACTAGAAGTTGACGCCAGCGCTGTCGGGGCCGGTGCTGTGCTGTTCCAGGAAGATGCGCAAGGAATAGATCACCCTGTCAGCTATTATTCACGTAAGTTCAATAAATACCAAGCTAACTATTCCACCATCGAAAAAGAAACCCTCGCTTTGCTACTCGCGCTACAACACTTCGAGGTATATGTTGGGTCCAGTCCTTCGCCAGTTCTCGTCTACACCGATCATAACCCGCTTGTGTTTTTGTCGCGCATGTATAATCATAATCAGCGTCTAATGCGGTGGGCTCTCCTCGTACAAGATTTCCCCTTAAATATACAGCATAAGAAAGGGTCTGAAAACATGTTTGCCGATGCCCTGTCCAGAGCGTAAGTATCTTGTGTGTATGTCATATTTTGGTTAGTGTTGACAAACTTGCTAGTTTGAGTTTAAGGGGGGGGGTGTCACGGCCCTTGGCTGTGACGCCCTGCCACCAGTGTCTCTCATGTGTTAGTATGCAGAAGACATGTGCCAGCCCTTGCTCCTGATTGGTGGCTCTGGTTCCTGCCTGGTCTTCCTCCACCAAGTCACCTGCCTGCCTCGGCCTGCCTGTCCCCTGCACTGTGATTGGGTCACCCGGCTCCAGCTTCACCTAACCAATCCTGCCTCAGCTCGTTCACCATCACACCTGTTAAGAACCAGCAGCAGAGATTCACTCGGGGGCACTGTGCTTCCAAGTGAACAGTTGACCCCTTTGTTGCTCTGACTTTGTATCTGCTTTTGAGTATTCACTTCGATATTTGTGAGTTTTGACTACTGTGAATACTAGTTTGTTTGTTAGCCACTTTGGCTCGGCCTGCGCGCCAGATTTTGATTTGAGATATTCCTTTTGGTTTTAAGTGTGTGTATTCTAAGTTGACGGCCCTGAGCCGGTGTTTTTGTTTGGTACTAAACCCTGTCCCTGGTAAATCGGACTTAGGGGTGCTATTCCCAGTTTAGTGTTTTGATTTTGATGTGTTTTTGGTATTTTGATTTTGGGAATAGCCACCTCCTCCCTTGGTTTATTGTAATTGATTTATTCTAAGTTTACCCTCCGTGTTAATAAAACCACCTAATTTTTGCTAAACCAATTCCATCTGGTAATTTATGTTATTTCCCCTTCCCAACGAGTTAGGGTTGTAACAAAGTAGAAAAGATTCACATTTAGAACCTGACAAATGACAGAAAGTCGAAAATATTCACATTTAGAAGCTGACAAATGACAGACAGAAAAAATATTCACATTTAGAATCTCAGACATCACAGAAAGTGGAAACAATTCACATTTAGAAGGTGAGAAATCACAGAAAGTTGAAAATATTCACATTTAGAAGCTGAGAAATGATAGACAGTAGAAAATATTCACATTGAGAAGCTGACAAATGACAGAAAGTAGAAAATATTCACATTAAGAAGCACAGATATCAAAGAAAGTAGAAAAGATTCACATTTAGAACCTGACAAATGACAGAAAGTCGAAAATATTCACATTTAGAAGCTGACAAATGACAGACAGAAAAAATATTCACATTTAGAATCTCAGACATCACAGAAAGTGGAAACAATTCACATTTAGAAGGTGAGAAATCACAGAAAGTTGAAAATATTCACATTTAGAAGCTGAGAAATGATAGACAGTAGAAAATATTCACATTGAGAAGCTGACAAATGACAGAAAGTAGAAAATATTCACATTAAGAAGCTGACAAATGACAGAAAGTAGAAAAAGTCCACATATAACAGCTCAGAAATCACAGAAAGTAGAAAAGATTCACATTTAGAAGCTGACAAATGACAGAAAGTAGAAAATATTCACATTTAGAAATTCACATTTAGAAGCTCAAATCACAGACAGTAGAAAATATTCACATTAGAAGCTCAAATCACAGAAAGTAGAAAATATTCACATTTAGAAGCTGACAAATGACAGAAAGTAGAAAATATTCACATTAAGAAGCACAGAAATCACAGAAAGTAGAAATGATTCACATTTAGAAGCTCAGAAATCACAGAAAGTAGAAAATATTCACATTTAGAAGCTGACAAATGACAGACAGAAAAAATATTCACATTTAGAATCTCAGAAATCACAGAAAGTAGAAAATATTCACATTTAGAAGCTGACAAATGACAGAAAGGAGAACATATTCACAATTAGAAGCTGACAAATGACAGAAAGTAGAAAAAGTTCACATATAACAGCTCAGAAATCACAGAAAGTAGAAACGATTCACATTTAGAAGCTCAGAAATCACAGAAAGTAGAACATATTCACATTTAGAAGCTGACAAATGACAGAAAGAAGAAAATATTCACATTTAGAAGCTGACAACAAACAGACAGTAGAAAATATTCACATTTAGAAGGTGAGAAATCACAGAAAGTAGAAAATATTCACATTTAGAAGCTGACAAATGACAGACAGTAGAAAATATTCACATTTAGAAGCTGAGAAATGATAGACAGTAGAAAATATTCACATTGAGAAGCTGACAAATGACAGAAAGTAGAAACGATTCACATTCACAGAATCAGTAGAACATATTCACATTTAGAAGCTGACAAATGACAGACAGTAGAAAATATTAACATTTAGAAGCTGAGAAATGATAGACAGTAGAAAATATTCACATTGAGAAGCTGACAAATGACAGAAAGAAGAAAATATTCACATTAAGAAGCACAGATATCACAGAAAGTAGAAATGATTCACATTTAGGAGCTCAGAAATCACAGAAAGTAGAAAAGATTCACATTTAGAACCTGACAAATGACAGAAAGTAGAAAATATTCACATTTAGAAGCTGACAAATGACAGACAGAAAAAATATTCACATTTAGAATCTCAGACATCACAGAAAGTGGAAACAATTCACATTTAGAAGGTGAGAAATCACAGAAAGTTGAAAATATTCACATTTAGAAGCTGAGAAATGATAGACAGTAGAAAATATTCACATTGAGAAGCTGACAAATGACAGAAAGTAGAAAATAATCACATTAAGAAGCACATAAATCACAGAAAGTATAAATGATTAACATTTAGAAGCTCAGAAATCACAGAAAGTAGAAAAGATTCACATTTAGAAGCTGACAAATGACAGAAAGTAGAAAATATTCACATATAACAGCTCAGAAATCACAGAAAGTAGAAACGATTCACATTTAGAAGCTCAGAAATCACAGAAAGTAGAAAATATTCACATTTAGAAGCTGACAAATGACAGAAAGTAGAAAATATTCACATTAAGAAGCACAGAAATCACAGAAAGTAGAAATGATTCACATTTAGAAGCTCAGAAATCACAGAAAGTAGAAAAGATTCACATTTAGAAGCTGACAAATGACAGAAAGTAGAAAATATTCACAATTAGAAGCTGACAAATGACAGAAAGTAGAAAAAGTTCACATATAACAGCTCAGAAATCACAGAAAGTAGAAACGATTCACATTTAGAAGCTCAGAAATCACAGAAAGTAGAAAATATTCACATTTAGAAGCTGACAAATGACAGTAAGTAGAGAATATTCACATTTAGAAGCACAGAAATAACAGAAAGTAGAAGCCAGTAGAAAATATTCACATCTAGAAGCTCAGACATCACAGAAAGTGGAAAAACATTCATATTTAGAAGTTCAGTAATCACAGAAAGTAGAACATATTCACATTAAGAAGCTGACAAATGACAGAAAGTAGAAAATATTCACATTTAGAAGTGGAGAAATGACAAACAGTAGAAAATATTCACATTTAGAAGCTCAGAAATCATAGAAAGAAGAAAATATTCGCATTTAGAAGCTCAGATATCACAGAAAGTGGAAAATATTCACATTTAGAAGATCAGAAATCACAGAAAGTGGAAACAATTCACATTTAAAAGTTCAGTAATCACAGAAAGTAGAAAATATTCACATTTAGAAGCTGAGAAATGATAGACAGTAGAAAATATTCACATTGAGAAGCTGACAAATGACAGAAAGTAGAACATATTCACATTTAGAATCTCAGAAATCACAGAAGTTAGAAAATATTCATATTTAGAAGATCAGTAATGACAGAAATGAGAACATATTCACATTTAGAAGCTGAGAAATGACAGTAAATAGAAAAGATTCACATTTAGAAGCTCAGAAATCACAGATAGTAGAAAAGATTAACATTTAGAAGCCCAGTAATCACAGAAAGTAGAAAATATTCAAATTTAGAAGCTGAGAAATGACAGAAAGGAGAAAATATTCACATTTAGAAGCTGAGATATCACAGAAAGTAGAAAAGATTCACATTTAGAAATCACAGACAATAAAAAAAAATATTAACATTTAGAAGCTCAGGAATAACAGACAGTAGAAAATATTCACATTGAGGAGCTGACAAATGACAGAAAGTAGAAAATATTCACATTTAGAAGCTCAGAAATCAGAGAAAGTAGAAATGATTCACATTTAGAATCTCAGAAATCACAGAAAGTAGAACATATTCACATTTAGAACCTGACAAATGACAGAAAGTAGAATATATTCACATTTAGAAGCTGACAAATGACAGGCAGAAAAAATTTTCACATTTAGAATCTCAGACATCACAGAAACGACCACATTTAGGAAGCTCAGAAAATCACAGAAAGTAGAAAATATTCACATTTAGAAGCTGACAAATGACAGTAAGTAGAGAATATTCATATTTAGAAGCACAGAAATAACAGAAAGTAGAAGCCAGTAGAAAATATTCACATCTAGAAGTGGAGAAATGACAAACAGTAGAAAATATTCACATTTAGAAGCTCAGAAATCATAGAAAGAAGAAAATATTCGCATTTAGAAGCTCAGACATCACAGAAAGTGGAAAAAATTCATATTTAAAAGTTCAGAAATCACAGAAAGTAGAAAATATTCACATTTAGAAGGTGAGAAATCACAGAAAGTAGAAAATATTCACATTTAGAAGCTGACAAATGACAGAAAGTAGAAAATATTTACATTGAGAAGCTGACAAATGACAGAAAGTAGATAAAGTCCACATATAACAGCTCAGAAATCACAGAAAGTAGAAACGATTCACATTTAGAAGCTCAGAAATCACAGAAGTTGAAAAATATTCACATTTAGAAGCTGACAAATGACAGACAGAAAAAATATTCACATTTAGAATCTCAGACATCACAGAAAGTGGAAACAATTCACATTTAGAAGGTGAGAAATCACAGAAAGTTGAAAATATTCACATTTAGAAGCTGAGAAATGATAGACAGTAGAAAATATTCACATTGAGAAGCTGACAAATGACAGAAAGTAGAAAATATTCACATTAAGAAGCTGACAAATGACAGAAAGTAGAAAAAGTCCACATATAACAGCTCAGAAATCACAGAAAGTAGAAAAGATTCACATTTAGAAGCTGACAAATGACAGAAAGTAGAAAATATTCACATTTAGAAGCTGACAAATGACAGACAGAAAAATATTCACATTTAGAATGTCAGAAATCACAGAAAGTAGAACATATTCACGTTTAGAAGCTGACAAATGACAGAAAGGAGAACATATTCACAATCAGAAGCTGACAAATGACAGAAAGTAGAAAAAGTTCACATATAACAGCTCAGAAATCACAGAAAGTAGAAACGATTCACATTTAGAAGCTCAGAAATCACAGCAAGTAGAAAATATTCACATTTAGAAGCTGACAAATGACAGAAAGTAGAACATATTCACATTCAGAAGGTCAGAAATCACAGAAAGTTGAAAATATTCACATTTAGAAGGTCAGAAATCACAGACAGGAGAAAATATTCACATTTAAAAGCTGATGCATGACAGAAAGTAGGAAATGTTCACATTTAGAAGCTGACAAATGACAGAAAGAAAAAAATATTCACATTTAGAAGCTGAAATCTGACAGAAAGTAAAAAATATTCACATTTAAAAGCTCAGAAATCACAGAAAGTAAAAAATATTCACATTTAGAAGCTGAAATATGACAGAAAGTAAAAAATATTCACATTTAAAAGCTCAGAAATGACAGA
>NW_025321598.1:17500-23447 GCF_019176455.1 Solea senegalensis | reverse complement strand
ACACACACACTGTGACACACACACACACATACTGTGACACACTGTGATTCCTGTGATGACAGTCTGATCAATCATCACATAGTTACTGTACCGACTCAACACACTTTTGGATCCTCGCCGGAGCAGGTACTAAAACCAGTACCTGGTACCAGTCTATGCTAGTGGAAATGCTACTCAAACTGTACCGTGGGGTGGTGAGTTGAGCCGGTGGAAATGCACCATTAGTCTGCTCTGTGATTGACAGCTCTGTGATTGACAGCTCTGTGATTGACAGCCTGATTCTCTTTGATGTTCTGTGACGTGGTCTCAGGTCCTGTGGCACCTCGACATCTTTCGGCGCAGTTTCCGTCAGCTGACGACTCACAGGTGCATGGACGACTCGTGCATCTTCTGTGCACTGAAGGTGAGAATCACACTGAACTGTGTCAATCTGATCCTGGACCACTTTACTCTTTTCTGACCTTCTGGTGGTGTGTCCAGAGCATCTTTGCTCAGTTTCAGTACAGCAGTGAGAAGGTCTTACCGTCTGACGCTCTCCGCAGAGCACTCGCCAAAACCTTCCAGGACAAGCAGAGGTTTCAGCTCGGCATCATGGACGACGCTGCTGAGTGCTTTGTAAGAGACACACACACACACACTGTGACACACACAATGTGACACACACACACACACTCTGACACAGAGACACACACACACACACACACACACACCCGTGCTGTGACACACACACACACACACCAGAACTACCCCTTGAGTTTTGACCTTCACTTCCTTCCTTACTTCCCTCTTCACTTCCTTTTTTACTTCCCTCTTCACTTCCCTCTGCCACATCCCTCTTCTTCACTTCCTTCTTCACTTCCCCTCACATTTCCCTCTTCACTTCACTGCTCTCTCTTTCACTTCCCTCTTCACTTCCTCTTCACTTCCTTCTTCTTCACTTCCCCTCGCCACTTCCCTCTTCTTTCACTTCCTTCTTCACTTCCTCTTTCACTTCCTTTTTCACTTCCCTCTTCACTTCCCCACTTCCTTCTCTTCACTTTACCTCCTTCTTTCCTTCCTCGGCTACTTCACACCTCTTCTTCACTTCCTCGGCCACTTCCCCACTTCCCCTCTCACTTCTTTCTTCACTTCCTCTTCACTTCCCACTTCTTTCTTCGCTTCCTCTCTTCACTTCCTCTTCACTTCCAACTTCTTCACTTCCCCTTTCACTTCACACCTCTTCCCACTTCCTTCTCTTCACTTCCCTCACTTCCTTCCTACTTCCACTTCCTTCTTTCTACCTCTTCACTTCCCACTTACTTCTTCACTTCCTCTCACTTCCACTTCCTCCTCTCTTCTTCACTTCCTTCACGCCCTGGTTCATTTCCCACTTCTCTCAAGTATTTCCTCTCTTCTTTCACTTCCTTCCTTACTTCCCACTTCCTCTTCTTTCACTCTCTTTCACTCTCTCTTTCTTTTTCACTTCCTCTTCACTTCACACTTTTCTTCTACTCTCTTCACTCTCTTTCTTTTCACTTCCTTATCTATTTCCTCTACTTCTTTCTTTTCACTTCTTTTTCTACTTTTCACTTCTTATTTCTACTTCTAATTTATTCTTCACTTCCCACTTCCCTCTTCACTTCCTTCTTCATGTCCTTATTCATTTCCCACTTCTCTCTTCACTTCCCTCTTCACTTGCAGGAGAACATCTTGATGAGGATTCACTTCCACATTTCAGACGAGAGCAGTGAAGACATCTGCACGGCCCGACACTGCATCTCCCACCAGAAGTTTGCCATGACGCTCTTTGAACAGGTGAGAGCGCTATTGTGGTTTTGTCTGTGGCTCCTCCTCCTCCTGCATGTGTGATGTTTGAGTTAGAAAATGTTTTACTACTTTTCTTGCTGTGTTTCCTTCACACTCTCAGTTTGACAGTGCATCAGTGTCAGTGCGTCCCTGACCTCTGACCTCGCCCCTGACCACTGTGTGTGTGTGTGTGTGTCAGTGTGTGTGCAGCAGCTGTGGAGCTTCCTCAGATCCTCTGCCCTTCATTCAGATGGTTCACTACATCTCCACCACCTCTCTGTGGTAAGTCTACAAAACACTGATACACCAGAGGATGTGTGTGTGCCTCTTGTGTCTGTTTACACTACAACATTACTTCTCCTCCTCTCTTCCTCCTCCTCCTCAGTAACCAGGCAGTGAAGATGTTGGAGTCGAGGGAGAAGGCGACTCCCAGCATGTTTGGGGAGCTGCTGAGAAACGCCAGTATGGGAGATCTGCGGAACTGTCCTGTAAGATTCTCTGGTTCTCTGCTTTGTTGTGTGTTGTGGTTTGAATGTCAGTGTGAAGGTCACTGTTGCTCCTCAGAGTCAGTGTGGTCAGCAGCTCAGAATGGCTCGCGTGCTCCTCAACAGTCCAGAGATCATCACCATCGGCCTGGTGTGGGATTCAGATCACTCTGACCTGGCTGAGGATGTCATCCACACCCTGGGAACCTGCCTCCACCTGGGAGACGTAAGAACAACAAGAACCACAGGAAATGTCCTGATATAGAAGACACTGACCTGTTTCCTGTGTGCAGCTGTTTTACAGGGTGACTGAGGAGAAGGCCCGTCAGTCAGAGCTCTACCTGGTGGGCATGGTGTGTTACTACGGCAAACATTACTCCACCTTCTTCTTCCAGACAAAGATCCGACGATGGATGTATTTTGACGACGCTCACGTCAAAGAGGTAAAACTCTCATTTAATCTGTCACACATTCAATCTGTCACACATTTAATCTGTCATTTAACCTGTCACACATTCAATCTGTCATTTAACCTGTCACACATTTAACCTGTCACACATTTAATCTGTCATTTAATCCGTCAAACATTTAACCTGTCAAACACTTAATCTGTAATTTAATCCGTCAAACATTTAACCTGTCATTTAATCTGTCAAACATTTATTCTGTGAACATTTAATCCGTTTAATATGTCACACATTTAATCTGTCAAAAATGTAATCCGTCATTTAATCTGTCAAACATTCAATCTGTGAACATGTAATCTGTTAAATATTTAATCTGTCAGCAACAATTAAAGATCATTATCATTTCACTGTCATGTCTGCGAGCGCCTGTGCAGGATTAGTGAGTAAAGTTTATTTTCACAGATATAAAATCACAAAGTGCTTTCAAATAAAAATAAACACAATAAATATTCAAAGACATAAAAACCTTTTTTTTTTTTTTTTTTATAAAGGAATCCACACAATCATTTACATCATGTGTTTTTGATTCACTGACATTTGAACTTTAACTTCTGACTCACAAAATCCAAGCAAGGGACGTCGTCACCACAGACAAGTCCAACATCTGTCTGTCTCTCTCTCTTGTGTCTGTCTGTCCCTCTCTCTCTCTTGTGTCTGTCTCTGTGTCACACACACGCACTGTCCTCAGTGGTTATGAAAACAAGGATATCCCTCTATTGTTAAATTGTCCAGCTGGACAGAAGCAGAGAAAAGGGTGTGGTTAGAACACACACACACACACACACACACACACAGTGGACGGTCAGCAGTTTGTGGGAATGTTCCTTTAGAGAGGGGCAGAGCCGTGTGGACATGGATTAGAGACGAGGATTTGGAGGACAGAGGGCAAGGAACAGTTTCCTTCGATCTGCTGCTTTTCAGGTGAACGTGTTAATTCATCCTCACTCATTAGTTTTGTTTAAAGTTATTTTCTGAATGTAGTTCGTGTTTGACTCAAGTCTTTACATGTTTAACTAAACTAAACTGCAGCTGTGATCCAGGTTTTATCTGGGTTTGATTCAGGTTTGATTCAGGTTTGATCCAGGTTTGATCCAGGATTTATCCAGGATTGATCCAGGTTTGATTCAGGATTGATCCTGGTTTTATCTGGGTTTGATTCAGGTTTGATCCAGGTTTGATTCAGGATTGATCCAGGTTTAGGTTTTATCTGGGTTTGATTCAGGGTTTGATCCAGGGTTTGATTCAGGATTGAGGATCTGGGTTTGATTCAGGTTTGATCCAGGTTTGATTCAGGATACAATACAAGCACGACACAATACTGACTTATTAGAAAAGAGAGTACAACTAAATGATGTTGTCTATGTACAGTGCCTTGAGATAATGTATGTTATGATTTTGCGCTATACAAATAAAATTGAATTGAACTAATCAGTTATCAACACATAAACAGGGATTAACAATACAGCAACGCGGACTTCTCTGATTGTTGCTAGTTAGCAGCTAGCTCCATGTCATTCATTAGTGACTAATTAGTCATCACACCACAAACAAGATAGAAAAAAACAACTGCCAGGTCATCAACAGACCCATTGACAAACACTAACAAAATGCAACACACAAGCAAAACATCGCAACTCACGGCTTCATGGACGCACACACCACAGAGATCGTTCAGCAGGCGCTCCGAGCAGCATCAACGGTGCGTTCAAGGACCTCAGCAGGGTGGGAATTCCCATGTGTGGTGATGATGGTGATTATGATGATGGTGGTGATGATGGTGACGGTGTTTTTGTCGTTGTCATCGTCCTCCTCTGTCCTCAGATTGGTCCCAAATGGAAGGACGTGGTGTCTCGCTGCATTAAAGGACATTACCAGCCTCTGCTGCTGCTCTATGCTGACCCCCAGGGGACACCAGTGTCAGTGCAGGACCTGCCCCCCCCCCTCCACCTCCACCACATCAACAAGGCCTGTTATGACAGTGAAGACTCGGGTAACTACAACACAACTAGGAGTCCTAGTAGTAGCACAACAACAAACACTCAGGTAACTAAACCCGAGTTAGTAGTAGTAGTAGTAGTAGTAGTTGTTGTAGTAGTTGTAGTAGTCATAGTATTAGTACTGCGACAGGCGAGGCTGAAGTACTGGCTCAGGTGTACATGAGTCGTCTGTTGTGTATCATCATTGTATCAGCACAGACGTTACAGTCTACTGTGTGTGTGTGTGTGTACATTCACCACACTCACCTGGCTCCTCCCCCTTGGCCAGGCCGTGAGCCGTCAATCTCCAGCGACACTCGCACCGACTCGTCCGTGGAGAGCTCCTCATGCCGACAGTCCTCGCTCTCTCACCATGAGTCGCTGGCCGCTCGCTGCTCGTCTGACTCCCAGGGAACCGCCGTCTGCACCGGGCACCCAGACGGACCGCTGCACCCCCCGCTGCACGCCTCGCTCTGCAGCCTGGAGGCCATAGGTGAGTCTGATCACACTGTTAAAGGGATAGTTCAAGTTTTTGAAGTGTGGTCGAACGAGGAAAAACAGGTTTACAGAAAATTTAGGATTCTGATATCTGTGTCACATGATCACGTCTTTATCTCACTGTCAAACCGAAGTTTGTAAACCACTCACACACTCAAACAGTGTTTGAAATCCAACGTTCAGATTGACCTCAGTGACACAAAGTGACCACAGGAGGCAGCAGTGTGTGAGAGTGAGTGGTTTACAAACTGACACAAACCTCTAGCTACTGCACTTTAAATCATCTGAACTGTCCCTTTAACAGCATGGTTTTCACTGCTTCATGTTGTCTCACCATGTCATAAGCAGGGTTCATCCAGTCACGCTCCACGCAGCTTCTTTTGCTTGGCTGTGTTTGACTTGCCATTGTCTTCTCATTGCTAAGGCCACGCGACAAACTCTGAGCAGCACCCGTCTCTGAAGAAGGGAGGCGGGGCCAGGGATAGGAGGCGGAGCTCTAGCTACACCCGGCGATCTAAACCCGACAACGAAGCCTCGCCAGCTGGTTACCACAGCGAGGGTAGGCGGAGCCAGGCCAATCACAGGACAGAGAGGGACATGTTAGACACGTGACACACTTAAACTGAGCATAACCAACTAGTTATTCACTTAACTAGTTGGTTACACGACTATTACTAATTGTGTAAGTAATAGTTAGTTCTATTGTTCAGTCTCTTTAAATCTCCCATGTCTGCCG
>NW_025321598.1:0-12500 GCF_019176455.1 Solea senegalensis | reverse complement strand
TTCCATTGTAAGTCGCTTTGGATAAAAGCGTCTGCTAAATGACATGTAATGTAATGTAATAAATGTGGAAATGATCATGTTCAACTTTCTGATCACTTTGGTTGTTGTTGATTGACACGCCCACCACCTCCCTCTCCCCCCTCTCTCTCTCTCCCCCTCTCTCTCCAGTGAAGAGCCTCTCTCGCTCCAAATACTTCTGACCCACAGAAAAGGCGATCGAGCTGTCAGTCAGGACCAGCAGTCCCCGCCTCTCCTTCCACCAAAACCATTGTCGTCTGACCCCGCCTCTGTTGCTGTGGCCCCTCCCACTGGAGACAGCAGGACTGTGGGCCCCTGCTCTCTCAATCGGAAGCTCCTCCCACAGAGTCCCCAAAAATATGAAGCACCGCCCACTCCACCTAACCCCATGTCTGCACAAGACCCACCCTCACCCAGGCCACACCCCCAAACCTTGTCATCTGTTGGCACCAGCAGTGGGAGTCATGTGTCCAGAGTAGCTCCGCCCCCTGTCACATGTTTACACCTGTACACACCTCCTGATGATTTTTCTGTTCCCACTGACTCACTCTCTCAAGCCCCACCTCCTCTTACAAGCCAGTGCGGTCAAAGGTCATCTCCATCCCACAACCCTCACCCCAGAGCCGCCGCCCGTCCCGTGGAGCGCTGGGCAGAAAACGTCAACAGATACTACAACACCCAGAATGCAGCAGGAGGAGCAGCAGCAGCGCCCCCTGGTGAGGAGGAGCTGTCAGAGTTGGACTCACTGTACCAGGCCAGTCTGCTGGCTCCCAGCATGCACTGGGGCAGCCGCAGACTTGCTCCTCAGACAAACGCCTACAAATCAGGTAAAAACTACAGACTGGAGGTCATGATGACATCATCACTCATCAATGCCCAGCCCCCTCATTAAACATGTAATGTAGAGGGGAGGGGCTTATAACAGCTACAAATCAGAAATGATCTGAAACACAACATCAATAACCCTGTGTGTGTGTGTGTGTGTGTAGGAGGTTCTGAACGCTCCAAAACACCAACAGCAGAGATGGAGAGAGTCGCCTACAGAACCGTGGTTCCACCTGTGCACAAGGTAACACTGGTTGGACACACCCTCTGTCAAACATTAAAGCCACGCCCATGTAACACAGGAAGTGTTGTGTTTACAGCCTCCACCTGGTGAAGACGAGAACTACAGCGCAGAAAACCTGCGACGCATCGCCCGAACTCTGAGTGGAACCGTCATTGGGTCACGACCCAAACACATGGGTGTTTCCTACAGCAGTGTATGACACACACACCGACACACAATAACACACACAGACACAAAATAACACACAGATACTCAAAGACACACACACAGACACACAATAACACACAGATACACAAAGACACACAATAACACACACAATAACACACAGATACACAAAGACACACAATACACAAAGACACACAATAACACACAGATACACAAAGACACACAATAACACACACAATAACACACAGATACACAAAGACACACAATAACACACAGATACACAAAGACCAGTGTTGGGCATCTTACTTTAAAAAAGTAATTAGTTATAGTTACAAATTACTTCTCCCAAAAAGTAATTGAGTTGGTAACTCAGTTACCACATTGTAAAAGTAATTAGTTACTCAGCAAAGTAACTGACATTATTTTTTATGTTCTATAACGCTATTACATTCTTTAACATCCTATATGTTTTTTATTTAGTATTTATTTGAACTTTGAATTGACACACAAATGTTAACTAAAGAGAAACAAAGGAAAACTGTGGCCTTTCACGAGGGCAAATCTCTGTATCTGTATACCATTGCACAATAAACAGGACGCTATTCAACTCTTAAATAGTCAGTAAAATAAATAATATTCACACACTCTGCATTCAAGTACTAAACCAATACACACAAATGCTTCATTACGTGTGTTGACGTGGACAAACTCCTTTTCCCCGGACATAGTGTGCACGTTGTAATGTTTAATGCGACTGACTTTTATTTTGATACACTGGAAATAGGAAGTACGTCATAACATGCTAGGATGTAAACAAACAATAATGTGTGGCTAGCAGAAGCTCCCAAGGAAACTGCGTGTATCTGAATTTATTGACGACATAACAAGTCACAACACACGTTACATAACCATTCTTGCCTTTTACCTCGGTAAGGGAGAAAGTAGTGTCGATATTTCCACTTAAAAAATGCTACGCTTCCCTGGCTCGTCGCCACTGTCTTAGAGCGTACAGTGAGACAGCGTGAGCAGGACACCCGTCCACGCAGCCTATCATCATCGCATTAGCAACGGTGTCGTCATCAATCATCTCCACCCCTGCTCTCTCCCAGCAGCTGATGTGTGGCTGTCAGACAGCACGACACTGCTGCGCTTCATTCAACCCAACTGTAACACAAGTGACGCGCAACTTTACATTCTCAGTAACGGTAACAGTGTTGCAACCATAGGAAAAGTAATTCTTTAGATTACTCTGTTACTGAAAAAGTAACGCCGTTATACTTTTTCACACAGACACACAATAACACACAATAACTGAAAACACACACACACACACACAATAACACAGACACACAATAACACACAGATACTCAGACACAATACCACATTTTTTTAAATGTTTTTTTTAATCTAATTTTCTTTCAAATTTCTTCTTTTTCCACCTTCATTTTAAAGGAACCCTCTGGGCGGAACCCAGAGGGTATCAGACACACCCACCTTTACTCGTCCCTCCCCCGTCACTCCAGCTACTCCTCCCTGCACCACGGCCCCTCAACTCCTGCTCCACAGCGCCTCCTCCTGTCGACATCACAGCTCCACAGCTCAGGCCTCTCCACCTGGAGACGCACAGGTAACCAGTAGCACCATCAGACCCGCCCCCTCCTCTTGCCCCTCCCAACTTCAGCCTCATTTATCAGCACAGTCACATGACTGAAGCTCCACCTCCAGATGAGACTAAGGACAGTTCATTTGACCATGACTCAGCATTTGTTGTCAAATATTAATATTAAAAAACATACATTTTTAAAGGTTCAGACTGAGAGCACCCCCTGTGTCTAGAAGCAGTACTTCATACAAGCACACCAAAAAACCAGACGTTTCCCTTTTAGAAGATATGTCAAGTTTATATGAGATCACGTTCAACAAACTCTGCTCCTCCTCTTCCTCCTCTTCCTCCTTCAGGAGTTGGACCGAGTGTCCAGTCTGAGCGACATCAAACTCTCCTCTGGGGTCCAAAGGTCAACAGAGTTCTGCTGAGTCATGCTAAGCTGCCCCAGGATAATCGCCATGCTCCGCCTTCTTGCTCCTTTTCCTCCTCCCTCCCCAGACCCAGAGCATGCTCAAGCTCCGCCCTCCCTCCTGGTCCACAGAGTCTGTATGCCACACTGACACGCCCCCGCCGCTCCACCACCACGACAACCGGTCACCACAGTGAGGTCAGCAGGTCAGCTCACTGCCCTCGCCAAGGCCCCACCCAGCCTATGCGTCTGGACGTGCCCCCTGAGGGTGACTGGCGTCATGATGCTGAGTACACTACTGCGAAGCCCCGCCCCTCCTGTGACCTCCGTGACTCTCTCCGCCGGCTCCCTCCTCCTCGGCTCTGCTCGCTCTGTCGACAACTTCCTGCTGAGCTGCCACGCCCACTCTGCTCTACCTGCAGCGCTGACGTGACTCAGCTCCACCCACTCAGCTGATCTGACCTGAAGAGAAGATACGAGGAGTTCTGTGAAACGCGACGCGGTCAGAGCGCCCCCTGCTGCTGAGGACATTAAAAACATGTCTGTTTAAGTCCATGATGTTAGGACATGAGGACGTCTTTGTCTCACTGTGAGACAGACGTTTGTAAACCACTCCCACACCAAAGTCCAGAGAAAATCAGTGATTTTAGGAGCTGCTGGTCCTCTGCTGCCTCGTGTGGTCACTTTGTGTCACTGAGTTTAGTCTAAAATAAGATGTTATAGCTCAGTGATGAAAATCAGGCTTTTCTCTGTGGACTTTGGTGTGGGAAAGTGAGCATGTGTGAGCCTTGAATTTGATATCAACCAAGGTGTGGGAACCCTGATATACAAGCTAACATATACTGATATATAACTTGTTTAACACACTCTCAAAACAAGAGATGACAAGTGAACTAGTTCCACTAACTAGTCCAACAGTAACAGAACCAGCTCGTCCTCCGCTCTTATTCTGCCACGGTCCTTAACCTTCTCAAAGATGAACACATGACTCCTCCCCCTCACTGTCACCTTGTTTACTTCCTTGTTGGCAGTGAGGGGGAGGAGTCTATCGGTTGTCACTTTAAATGATGTCCTGTCTGTGTTGTTGGACACAGGAAGTCCTCACCTCATCACAGGAAGTCCTGGTCGTAAACTTCTGTTCATAGTCATGCATCAATTAAACAGATTATAATCTGATTATACTCCAGAATTATAGGCCTAATCTACTATTCTACAGCAAAGTTAGCCTCCTTCTCTCTGAAGCCCCACCTTCTCTGTGAAGCCCCGCCTCCTCATCTCTGCCTTCTCTGCTTTCTCTTTGTTTGAGGATTTTAGATGAATAGCTATGAGCTTTTATTTTGAAAGGGTTGCAGCTTATATGTAGCATGGTGTTTTATTTTGGCTGAGTCGCTGAGTTATAATAACAACAATGATAATAATAATGATTATATGCTGATGTTTATTAAAGTCAGTGACTATGACTCCTCCCACCTGGTGCTCCAGGTGAGTTTAAACAAACACACCGAATATACTTATATTTTCACTTAAAGGGAGGAAGTAGAACATGAATGAATGAACATATACTATATATATATATATATATATATATATAAGAAATTGAACAGTTTCATTATTTGTAAAACTGATATATAGATAAGCAGATTTCACTTAAAACATGTCAATCATTTTCTTTTTAAATTTTCATCCTTTGATTTGCTGTTTTATTATTTTTCTCCACTGTAGAGTCGACAGAGCTGAGGATTAAAATGTTTGAAGGAAAAGTTTCTGCTCTTTTAGATGATTATTATTATCATAGAACAAACCTGTGACGATGAAAGGTTTTTAAACTACAAACTCGTTCAGATTATTTATATAAATATATACAGATGTGCAAAATATGTTAAAGATTCAACTACTGAAGAACTTCAACATTATTCCCAGACATTTTCATGTTAATCAAGTTTAATCTGAGATTAAAACAGATTACCAATCTGATAAAAAGAAGGAAAATCATATAAATTGACATGTGATCAGTGAAATTTAAATATGTAAATCTCTGCTGCCACCATGTGGTGAGCATGTTTAGTTTAGACATCTGAAACTGAGCTCAGTAAATTAAAAAAACTTGATTAAAATGATTTTAATGATTTTTTATTTAAGTGATTTAATATTGTTTCCAGCTCTTCCACTGGAGGCAGCACTGAGCAAAGACACCTGCTTTCATTTTGGATGTAAACCCTTCAACTTTACTTTCTCTGAATGAAATCAGACGTTTGTTCTTAATGTTTGTTGTAAAAATTCAAAGTTCAACTTTCCCAGTGGAAACACCAGATAATCCAACACCAGATAATCCAGCACCAGATAATCCAGAACCAGATAATCTAGTACCAGATAATCCAGAACCAGATAGTCCAACACCAGATTATCCAGAACCAGATAATCTAGTGCCAGATAATCCAGACCCAGATAGTCCAACACCAGATAATCCAGCATCTGATAATCCAATGAATTTGACAGAAAAGGCTGTTCATTTTTTAGTTTTGTCAGCTGTCAATCATAATTTGTCATAATTTAATCAATAATTAAAACCAAAGTGTAAAGAGAAAAAAAACCCTTTGGACTTATGACACAATGCAGCCTGCCACCAGGGGGCGAGCTGTCTAAACATTTATATTTAATGTTTTTCTTATGATAAATATTTCCTCACATCTCCAGTCTAAGCTAGGTTAAGCTAAACACCTCCGGACTAAACCGGTGGAGCAGAGGAAGAAGTCCACGACCGGCGGTTGAAGGGTTGATGGTTTGATTCCCGCTGTTTTGTGTAAGGTGCTTCTGTCATAAAACAACATCGAGTTCTCCTCCTGTGCTCAGCTGACTGTTCCACAGCGCCCTCAGGTGGTGCGATGCAGTAATAACCCAGTGAAGACATTGTCCTCTGAATCCGCCCATGCCCCGCCCCTCAGTTCCAGCCATATCTCCTCCCCTTTCCTCAGCCGCAGGAGTGCCACAGATGTGGCCGGCCCCCCCGCTGCTGTCACATTCTGTCGGTTTAGAGACACTGAAACCCCGCCCACCTTCCTGAGGACAATAGGGGCGGAGCCAGACTTTAGATTGAAGGTGAGGATGAAGACGTAGACCCCGTCCACTGGAGCGGTGAAGGTCCCGGTGTCAGAGTGAAAATGTCCTGGGTTCAGAGACGTATCAAACGTCACCGCGCTGTTTGAAATCCTCAGAGATGCCACAAACATCACAGAGTCTTCTGACACAAGAGCGCCACCTGGAGAGAGAAGCAGGAACAACATGTGTGTCCTCTGGTCCTTATCATGTGTCATGAGTGTTTTATGAAAGTCACTCACCAGGTAGATCCCTCCTGTTTCTATGGTTTCCTCTTCTTCCTGGCTCGTCCCCTCCTCCTCTGGCTCCTCCTCTCTTCCTCTCTTTCTTAGTTTTTTGGTTCTTCACCAGTTGCCACACTTGATCCAGATCCAGCGCTGCGTTTGATGCCACCAGGACGTCAGTTTTAGTGAAGACGTTCTTGAAGACCCTCAGATGTTCCTCCAGGCCTCTCTTCAGCCACGTCACCTCCTCCTGCAGTTTGGACAGCACCTCCCTCTCCGTGGAGGAGCTGGGACAGGGACAGGGTTTGTCCTCCAGCTGCTTCACCTTCAGCTCCAGGTCCTGCATCATCTTTTCCAGGTTCCACAGATCACTGCCGTCTCCCTCATGCTCCGGACGCCTCTCGTCAGGGCGCAGGAAGAGCTGCTGCTCCCGGGCTGCTTCTCCGCTGTTGCTCCTCCTCATACCACCAGGACTCTTGTCATCGGGGAGGAGGAGGGAGGAGGAGAAGGAGGGTTGGTCAGCAGATGGCACCTCCTCCCAGACTCCTGTGAACAGAAGCAGTCGTGTATTTAGTGAGTCTCAGCAGCAGGGGGCACTCACAGCACTAATGGAAGTACCTGCCCTGCTGCTCAGCAGTGACGTGATGCTCAGGCTGTGTCCTCTCAGTTCCTCCTGCAGGTTCTTCAGCTGCTCCTTCAGGGCTGGGATGGACTGGGCCTCCTGGTCCTGGACCGGCCACTCCAGGAACTCCAGCACCTCTTCGCCCAGGAGAAGCTCCAGCACGTCGCTGTGTCTGATGGCGTCTTTGAGCATAGAGTCGAAGGGCGCGGACAGTTTGTGCAGGTCCTTTCTCAGCTGCTCGTTGCTCCGCTTCAGAACGCTCACCTCGGCCACGCTGAGGCTCAGCGAGCTGCTCAGCTGCCTCACAGTCTGGTTCAGAGTCTGGCTCAGAGTCAGGCTCCTGGTCTGCTCCAACACCACAGACTCCTTCACCTACAGGGTCAGGGTTAGAGAGAGGGAGTGAGTGAGTGAGTGACTGAGTGACTGAGTGACTGTGTGTTTGTCTGTGTGTGTCTGTGTGTCTGACTGTGTGTGTGTGTGTCTGTGTGTGACGTGTGTGTGACTGTGTGTGTCTGTGTGTCTGACTGTGTGTGTGTGTGTGTCTGTGTGTGACTGTGCTGTGTGTGACTGTCTGTGTGTGACTGTGCTGCGTGTGTGTGTGGGTGAGTGACTGTGCGTGTGTGTGTGTGTGTCTGTGTGAGAGTCTGTGTGTGAGTGTGTGGGTGTGTTTTCATACCAGCTGAAGACCACGTTGAAGCGCTTCTACCGCCGGCTCCCAGTCATTGGCCCCGTCCCACTGCTCCACCCCTCTGTCATCATCTGCTTCCAGGGCTAATCTGTTCTCATTGGCCAGGGCTGTCACATTGGCCACGCCCCTCTCCAGCTGAACTACGGCGGCGGTCAGTGCCTTGCAGTCACAGTCCGGGGCAGAGTGGTTGCGGTAGAGGGCGGTGAACAGGTAATCCATGTCCACGTCCACCTCCTGCAGGTGCTGAGTCATGTTTCGTGTCAGCTCGTCCACCTTCTTCAGGACGCCCACCTTAGCGTCCTCCACCTCCAGACCCGTCTCCATGAACAGGACCTGACTGCGACGAGCAGTCTGGTTGATCAGCTTCTCCAGATCCTTCAGGTCAAACCTGAGTCTCTGGACGTTTCCTGAGGTCACGTCCACGTCCTCCGTCAGCCCGCCCACCTGCACCAGCCAATCACAGAGCAGCATTTAGTCACGAGAACATGAAGAGACTTTGTGTTTTTAGAAGAAGGACAGAGGTCACAGGTCACTTCATTACATACTGTACCTAATAAAGTGACCAGTGACATGAACATGAACTGTCCTTTTAAAACAGGAGGCCTAAGTTCCGCCCACCTTGACTGTGTTGTTGACCACCATGTTGTCCAGACGCTTGATGGCCTCCCACAGTGTGGACGAGTCTGTGGGCGGCAGTGGGCGGAGCATGGAGGGAGGGGGAGCGGCGTGGGGCTCCAGTTCCGCCTCTGTGGTCTGGTCCTGGTTGACCTTCAGATCCATGGCCTGCAGGCTGATCTGGGGTCAGAGGTCAGAGAGAATGTTAATGTTCATTTATATACACTTCTGTGATAGAGAGATGTTGACCTCTGACCTGCAGCATCTTCTGCTGACGTTTCAGCTTCACATCCATGTCCATCTTGAAGCTGGTGAGGTTGTAGTGCAGCATTGCATGCTGGGAGTGTAGTCTGCTGTCCGTGTCCAACCTGTGTGTCTCCAGCTGTGCCTGGACCTCCCTGATGTGCTTGTACACCTCGTCCAGTTTGGCGTCTAATATCTCCTCTGCTTCCTCGTTGTGCTTGAGCGCCTCCGTCGTCCCCACCTGCAGCTGAAGCTCCGCCCCCGGCCACCCGCTCCTCAGCTGCAGCACCTCCTGGGCGAGGTCGTCCACCTGTCGCGTCAGGTGCTCCAGCGAGCGGTTGAAGTTGTGGAGGAGCGGATGCAGCTGGGACATGAGCAGAGCCATCATGTCAGGGACAGGGAGAGCAGCAGGGACTTCTGGGTAATGGTGGGCGGCGGCATCGTCCTCATCTGCAGGTGAGGCAAGTTACAAACTACTCTGACCTTTGACCTTTAACGTGCATGTGTGTCAGTGTGTGTGTGTGTTTGTGACTGTGTGTGTGTGAGACTGTGCGTGTGTGTGACTGTGTTTGTCTGTGTGTGTGTGTGTGTGTGTGTGTGACTGTGTGTGTGTGACTGTGTGTGTGTGTGACTGTCTGTGTGTCTGTGTGTGTGTGTGTGTGTGTGACTGTGTGTGTGTGTTGTGACTGTCTGTGTGTGTCTGTGTGTGTGTGTGACTGTCTCTGTGTCTGTGTGTGACTGTGTGTGTGGTGTGTGACTGTGTGTGTGTGACTGTGTGTGTGTGTGTGTGTGTGACTGTGTGTGTGTGACTGTGTGCTGTGTGTGTGACTGTCTGTGTGTGTGTGTGTGTGGTGTGTGTGTGTGTGTGCTGTGTGTGTGTGTGTGTCTGTGTGTGACTGTGTGTGTGTGTGTGTGACTGTGTGTGTGTGTGTGTGTGTGACTGTGTGTGTGTGACTGTGTGTGTCTGTGTGTCTGTGTGTGACTGTGTGTGTGTGTGTGTGTGACTGTGTGTGTGTTTGTGACTGTCTGTGTGTCTGTGTGTGTGTGTCTGTGTGTGTGACTGTGTGTGTGTGTGTGTGTGTGTGTGTGTGTGTGTGTGTGTGTGTGTGTGTGTGTGACTGTGTGTGTGTGTGTGTGTGTGTGTGTGTGTGTGACTGTGTGTGTGTGTGTGTGTGACTGTGTGTCTGTATGTGTCTTGTGTGTGTGTGTGTGTGTGTATGTGTGTGTCTGTGTGTGTGTGTGTGTGTATGTGTCTTTTCAAGTGTCTTTTTCAGGTTCATCCTCTGGGAAATATGAATTTTTACTGTGTTAAAAAAAGACAAAAGCTTTTCACACACGCACACACACACACACACACATATATAATAACCTGTAGTCCTCTGAGACATGGCCCCGCCCTCTGGGCAACAGGGACACAGAGCTGTCTTTGTCCTCTGAAAACAGGAAGTGTTGATGTTGATGCTGGTGACGCGTGGCACAGTGGAGCTGGTTCTCAGCCTCTGGTTCCAGGAGATAACATGAGATTTCACTGTTTGTGGCTGTTAGTTCAGCCAAAACACACAGAGACCACAAGAGTCCACAAGAGACCCTGTGTCCTCTTGTGTCCTCTTGTGTCCTCTTGTGTCTTCTGTGTCGTCCTGTGTCCTCCTCTGTGTTGTCCTTTGTCCTCTTGTGTCACAGTGAGTCCATTTGAGTGTTGTTTGTTTTTTCTCAGTGTTTGAGTGTAAAAACTGTGGTGATGTTAACCAGGTTACTGGTTAGAAACTAGTCTCTTACTCACCACTCTCTCTCTCTCTCTCTCTCTCTCTCTCTCTCTCTCTCTCTCACATACACACACACACACACTTTCCTGTATGGGCAGCAAGGTGAGGTCCGCGCGAAGGCACTATGGATTTGAGGACCATCATTTCTGCTATGCTTAGAGATAAAAAAAAGGCTAAATGTCCACACAACATAACGCCCTGACATCAGTTTCCTCTTCAGCTTCTTAAAAAATTTAATTTGGAAAAGTCACGTTAAATCAGTATCACCATTGAAGGGAGGACCTTCTCAAGAGGGAAAAGTCACGTTAAATCAGTATCACCATTGAAGGGAGGACCTTCTCAAGAGGGAACTGTTGGTTTCATTTGTGACTGCAACATTTGAACTACTGTCTTCTAATGCACACACGTTACACACACACACACACACACACACACACATTTTTACTGATTTGTTTGCCACTTTTCTGAGGACCACTCTGAAACTTTGAGAGAAGCCTAAAAACAGCCTCTAGAGGCCATTACAGTGAAGATAAAGTGAGGACCAGCAAAAATGACCACACAATGCAAAAAGGTCCTCATTCCAAAGGTTAAAAAATCACACTGGGTCTCACAAAGATAGCTATGCTAACACACATTAACACTCACTCCACACAAACACTCACTCACTCACACAAACACTCACTCACTCACACACACACACCTAAAAAAGCTGTACTCCTCCTCACTCCTCCCCACACACACACACACACACACACACACACACACACACACACACACACAAGTACACACACACACACACACACAGAAACACTCACTCACACACACACACACACACACACACACACTCACACAAACACTCCTCCTCACAAACACTCACTCCTCCACACACACACACACACAAAACACAAGCACTCACTCACACACACACACAAGCCTCACTCCCACACACACACACACACACACACACACAAACACTCACTCACACACACCAACGTCCACAGAGAAAATGTGTTGTTTTAATGTCATAAACAGCAGAATGTTCCTTTAAAGGAACTCACTGCTCAGTGAGGTCAAAGGTCAGGGAGCACTGTGGGAAACTCAGCTTATACACACACACACATCCACACATTTTCCTCCACAGGAAATCCTTTCTCTCTTTTGTTATCCATACTTTGTGTGTGTGTGTGTGTGTGTGTGTGTGAGTCCACTAGAAAGAGAAGGACTCGTGTGACCTTTGACCTATACTCACGTGGTTGATGGTGGCGTCCATGGTGTTGGTTCAACATATCAGCGCCCTGGTGGGTGTGGCCTGTGACTGGGGCAGTGTGTGTGGTTGTGTGCTCGTTGTGCTGATCCTGGACGTCTGAAACACAATGACATCATACTTTATCATCAGCAGCAGGTCAAAGGTCAGTCTGTAACAGGAACAAAGAGAGTGACAGGAAGTGAGACGGTGTGGTGGCTGATGGGAAGTTTCTTTTATTCCACTTCATTATTAAACTTAAGTGACCTCTTGACCTTTAATGTGGACCACGCCCAGAGGTGGAGCTAGAGGGGGCCGGGGTAGCACTGGACCCCCATGAAATCTGATTGGACCTTGTCAAAAGGAGCCAGTTGCTTTTTGAAATCAGTGACTACTGACTGCTAAGTCCCTCCTGTGCACTAGTTGGCGCTATGTACCACAAAGAATTGTAATCTACATTTATTAGGAGAAGAAGAAGAATCGCCACAGAAGAAGTTTATCGTTGCTGGAGGAGTTCGTTGAGCCAGGAGAACAGGACAGAGGATCAACACATGACACAACGGTATACGTTACTGAGATGTTTGTATACATTACATAAATCTGAAAATAAAATCTATTAAAAACGTAACATGGCGATGGTAGTCAGCCTGTCAACAAGCTGAAAAGTTTGAATATTAAACTTACATCTACAGTGTTCTATGTCTCCTGACATTTGTTAGGCTTGAAGTGGGGACTTCACAAC
>NW_025321597.1:0-3246 GCF_019176455.1 Solea senegalensis | reverse complement strand
ACTAACCTGTGAAGATGATACAGGTCAGTCAGACAACTAACTAACCAACCAACTAACTAATCTGTGAAGACGTTACAGGTCAGTCAGATAACCAACTAACAATCCAACTAACTAACCTGTGAAGACAAGACAGGTCAGTCACACAACTAACTAACTAACCAACTAACAAACTGTAACCTGTAAGAGGCAGGGCAGGTCAGTCCCTTGGCTAACTAACCAACCAACTAACCTTTGATGATGAGACAGGTCAGTCATACAACTAACTAACCAACCAGCTAGCAACACTGTGAGAAGAAGAGACAGGTCAGTCAGCCACAACTAACTAACTAACAAACTAACCTGTGAAGATGATACAGGTCAGTCAGACAACTAACTAACCAACCAACTAACTAATCTGTGAAGACGTTACAGGTCAGTCAGATAACCAACTAACAATCCAACTAACTAACCTGTGAAGACAAGACAGGTCAGTCACACAACTAACTAACTAACCAACTATCAAACTAACCTGTGAAGATGAGACAGGTCAGTCAGATAACCAACTAACTATACAACTGACTAAATAACCTGTGAAGACGAGACAGGTTAGTCACACAACTAACTAACCAACCAACTAACCTTTGAAGATGAGACAGGTCAGTCATACAACTAACTAACCTGTGAAGAAGAGACAGGTCAGTCATACAACTAACTAACTAACCTGTGAAGATGAGACAGGTCAGTCATACAACTAACTAACTAACTAACTAACCTGTGAAGATGATACAGGTCAGCCAGACAACTAACTAACTAACCAACTAACTAATCTGTGAAGACGTGACAGGTCAGTCAGATAACCAACTAACTATCCAACTAACTAACCAACTATCAAACTATCAATTTGTGTGTGTGTGTGCGTAACTCAGCAGGTCTTGTGTGTGTGTGTGTGTGTGCGTACCTCAGCAGGTCTTGTGTGTGTGTGTATGTACCTCCTTGGAGTCTTGTGTGTGTGTGTCACGTGCACTCCTTGGGTCTTGTGTGTGTGTGTGTGTGTCTTTGCGTACCTCCAGCAGGTCTTGTGTGTGTGTGTGGTACCTCAGCAGGTCTTGTGTGTGTGTGTGTGTACCTCAGCTGGGTCTTGTGTGTGTGTGTATGTACCTCCTTGGGTCTTGTGTGTGTGTCGTATCTTGGGTCTTGTGTGTGTGTGTGTGTATGTACCTCAGCAGGTCTTGTGTGTGTGTGTGTGTGTGTGTGTGTGTGTGCGTGCACTAAGCAGGTCTTGTGTGTGTGTGTGTGTGTTAATGCGTGCCACAGCAGGTCTTGTGTGTGTGTGTGTGTGTGTGTGTGCGTAACTCAGCAGGTCTTGTGTGTGTGTGTGTGTGTGCGTACCTCAGCAGGTCTTGTGTGTGTGTAAAGCCGTGCAGCAGCAGACTCAGGACGTTGCTGACAGCAGTCACCGTGGCTTGTGACAGCGTCATGTCTCTGAGCGTCAGCAGCAGACGAGGAATCAGCTGAAACTCTCGCAGAAGTTTGGCATTTTTTGCCGCCTCACTGTTCACACAGGAAGTGATGCGTACAGTTAGATCAGAGCTGCAGTGCTCATCTTCATCATCCCCACCATTGTCTTCACTTACCTGGACTCGGTCAGCAGCTCGATGAAGTGCTCGAACAGAGAGAGGTGGAGCTCGTAGGGGGCGTGAAGCCAAACCTGAGGGGGAGGAGACTCACAGGTCAGCTGACAGATTGACAGGTTAAATGTCACAGTCTTAATTCCCCCCAAACCCTATGTTTGACCTGTGACCCCTCAGCTTACCCTGAGTTTGACCTGTGACGCCTCAGTTGACCCTGAGATTGACCTGTGACCCCTCAGTTGACCCTGAGTTTGACCTGTGACTCCTCAGTTGACCCTGAGATTGACCTGCACCTCTGCTTACCCTGAGTTTGACCTGCGACGCTCAGTTGACCCCGAGATTGACCCAGACCCCTCAGCGCGAGTTTGACCCGCAGACCCTCATTGACCCCTGAGATTGACCCAGACCCCCAGTTGACCCTGGTCAATCTGCGACCCCTCAGTTTTCCGAGCCTGAGTTTGACTCAGACACCGGGTTTTACCCGCGGACCTCAGTTTGACCCAGACGCCAGTTGACCCTGTGACCGACCCGGGCGCTCGGAGTTGACCCTGAGAGTCGACCTGTGACCCCTGGAGTTTGACTTCCCAGACCCTCAGTTTGACCCTGACCTCAGCTGACCGTGACGCCTCGCTTGACCCGCGACCCAGACGTTTCAGCTTGACCCCAGTTTGACCTGTGACCCCCGCTGACCCTCAGGTTTGACCCTCAGTTTGACCCGTGACCCCTCACCTCCAGGTCACACAGCAGGTCTTGGAAGGCGGTGCAGTTGGGTATGATGGAGGTCTCGTGGCCGCTGTCGACCGTGCCCACCAGAGAGAAGGTCAGATGAAGGATGTGACTGTTGAGCAGTGAGCGTTTCTTCTTCAGCAGCATGGCCAGCAGCTGCACACACCACAAAAGGAAACATGTCAGAGCTGAACAGGAAGTGTTCAAAAAAATCTGACCATGTGACCATGGTAGACGTCTGACCTGGTAACCTTTGATGCGTTCCATCTCCTTACTCGCCAGCGGGTTACTCTTCACCACACACACCAGAGCTTTCACGGCTGCATACAGACCCTCCACATCTGACGCCATGGCAACCAGACCCAAGATGGCCGCCGCCCCGCCCACGTACTGCAGGTTGGTGGCGACAGGTTTGGGGACGAAGACGCGGCCGCCTGGACGGGAGGAAGATTTGAAATCAAATCGCCATGAACAGAAAATGATGTCACGTGAGGGATAATGGTCAGTTGGTGTCACCGTGGCAACACTCACCTAAGTAACCAATCACAGCTGCTCCAATGGTGCGGGCGGGACCGTTGAGATGACCAGCGGCGTTATGGATCAGCTTGACTGGGGTCGCATTTTCATGAGACGACACGGCCAGCTGAGGACATGAGACAGACATGAGAGACATGAGAGAGACATAAGACAGACAGAGACATGAGAGACATGTCAGTTAATGAATTAGTCAGTCAGTCAGTTTGTTCCTTAATTAGTTACTAAGTCAATTAGTTAGTCGGTCAGATAGGTAATCAGTCAGTTAATTACTCAGTCAGTTAGTTAGTCAGTCAGTTACTCAGTCAGTTAATTAGTTAGTCAGTCAGTCAGTCAATTACTCAGTCAGTAAGTCAATTACTCAGTCAGTCAGTCA
>NW_025321596.1:0-43786 GCF_019176455.1 Solea senegalensis | reverse complement strand
CGTTGCCACACACACGCATCATCTACCATGTGTTTTGAGTAATTTCACCAATTTTGAGTTTGATATGATGAACTCTGTAAAAGTTATTACCGAAATCGTAACATTTTTGTATTTTCTGTTACCACCAGGAGGTGCTGTTTTCAAAATGTACAGTTTTTGCATAGACGTCTTCAGCCATGGTCCATCATCAACCCTAGCAAATTGGGATGGGACCTTCTATCGCAAAGTTATAAGAGTTTTGTTGCCTGTGGCGAAAAATTGAAATTTTTGACAACTTTGCCGCCCCCCGTTCTCCTACACCATGTGACGTTTTAAACAACTTTTGATAACTTTAGATCCTTAACTTGTCCACAGTGACCTCACCAAGTTTAAAGGTGATCCCATGAAAGCTGTAGGACAAGTTTGTTCACATACCATTGCTGCAATATGGCCTAAATTGCCTCTGTTTTGGCGTGTAATCCAAGATGGTGGCCTTCCTGTAGGATTCACAGGGAAGTGGTCACTGACTTTTTTGACCGTCCCCACCTAATGAACATGTGCACTAAGTTTCGTTCATGTACATTAAACCCGACAGCAGATGATCTAACACAAGTTTTTTGCGTCAGCTTTTAGCCCCACCCAGAGCCGGATTAACGCAAAGGCAAACTAGGCATGTGCCTAGGGCCCAATTGGCAGGGGGCCCAGACAGAGGGACAATCAAAACCTTGGTCTGGACTTGGTCTGCGTTTCAAGACAATTTACGCTCCTCGTCCCGATGACGTGACGCTGTCAGGGCGTTCTGAGGACAGTCTGCTCCGATCGACAGTCGTGCTGGGGGCAGGCGGGTGGGAGAAGCCGCAGCGAGTGCACATGTCCGCGGCGCGGTCCGGGCGAGGGTTCGCTGTAAACCACCTTCGCCCCGAGCCCTTCCAAGCCGATCTAGAGTCAGTCGCGGCGCACCACCGGCAGAGGAAATTTCATGTCAAACTTACTGTATGTGTGACACTGCACTATAGAAATGACTGAAACGTGACTAAAACTAATAAGTGTGTTAGTCCAAAAGACTAAAACTAAGACTCAATCTAGAATGGCTTCCAAAAACAACACTGCACAGTTCACCATCCAGACCAGTGGAGAAAACTGCTGAACAGTCCAGACCAGGAGCTGAGCTGCTGAGTGTTGAATACTTGAAAATGGAAGAGAGGTGATGCTTGTCCATGAAAATAAACCTCTTTACCACGACAGCAGTTTCTCTTACTGCAAATCTTATTGGTCTTTGTATATTTGACTACTTATTAAACTATTCAATTTAATCAACACATTTAATTAGGATTTTCTGCAAAATGCAATAGCTTACAACATTTATCTTATTTTCTCTGTTTACATAGCAATGCTGACACCTATTGGTGATTTACTGGTACTACTGCCTTAACAATGACACTCGCAATGGCTAAGATAAGGATAATTTAATAGCATTTAATAGAGCCTTGTAGTAACGTATAAATACGGTAATAAAAATAAAAAAATAGTCTGATAGACTATTTATAGACCTTATTTTGGCATACAAAGAACCAACTCGTAACCAAAGACTACGCTATGTAAAATGTGAATTGACTTTCATTAGTAACTTTGGTAACTTTCAGATTTCAATTCATAAATGAAATCGATGGAGGGGGGCCCAAAAAATATTTATTTCTGCCTAGTATAGTCCATTTATTTAATCCGGCTCTGGCCCCGCCCACTTTAATTTTTTGCCACACATTCCCCCGAAACACTAATATACGTAATTTTACACCAGGTCTGATGTGGTTGAAAAATTTGGTGAGTTTTGATTCATTTCGAGGAAGAATAATAAGAAGAACTCTTACGATTACAATAGGGTTTTTGCAACCTTGTTGCTTGAACCCTAATCATCTGTTTTCTTCTTCCTGCCACTTAAATGTGTCCATCTTTGTCCTCACAAGACATTTGTCCTTTGTAGAGTTTCTGTATTTAAATCCCACACAGAGACGGACGGACAGATAAATAGTTACCAGTCTCGGCAGCAGCACATATGAGAGCAGAGACAAAGAAACAACGACACAGGCTGTGATGAAATAACCAAATGCTGCTTCATGAAGTTCAGATCCACCTGCAGGAGGAAACAAGGAAACAAGGAAAGAAGAAAGGTAAGAAGTGAGAAAAGAGATACATCAATAAGACAAAATGAGATTTTTATAAATTCTTCAGCAGACTTGCGATGGCGCAGATCATTGCGAAGGCAGCGAAGGTTCCAGCGAGTCCTTGACCGCTCATGATCGGAGTCGTGTAAGAACCAGACAATAAAGCTGCCATCCCAAAGAGACTGCCCTGTAACACCGCCCCACAGGCTGTCAACACACAAACAAACAAACAAACAAACAAACATGTTCACTCTCAACTAACAAACAAACATGTTCACTCTGATAAGTGTCTGTTAAGTGTTACATGTTAAGTATATTATTAGTAGTATTAGTAGTAGTAGTATATTGTTAGTAGTAGTATTAGTAGTACTAATATACTACTAATACAACTAATAATATACTACTTCTACTAATAATAATAATAATAATAATAATATACTACTAATAATAATAATACTTATAATACTAATAATATACTACTACTAATATTACTAATAATATACTACTACTACCCCTAACCCAGTGGTTTTCTGTCAGACAGAAATTTTTTCACGCCCCCCCGAATCAAAATACAGTTGAGAACATTTTTTATTTATTTATCTGTATAAACTTCTGTATGAGTTGTCCTGCCCTGCCTCTCACGCCCCCCCGGCACCTCACCACGCCCCACCAGGGGGGCCCGCCCCACTATTTGAGAAGTACTGCCTTAACCCTAAACCAGAGGATCTAGGGACAGAAGGTCTAAGAACCGAGAGATTAAGAACAGAGGGTCTGAGGACAGATGGTCTAAGGACAGAGGTTATAAGAACAGAGGGTCTAAGAACAGGGGGGTCTAAGGACAGTGGGTCTAAAGACAGAGAGTCTAAGAACAGAGGGTTTCAGGACAGGTGGTTTAAGAACAGAGAGTCTAAGAACAGAGGGTTTCAGGACAGGTGGTTTTAAGAACAGAGGGTCAAAGGACAGAGGGTTTAAGGACAGATGGTTTAAGAACAGAGGGTCTTAGGACAGAGGCCTAGAACAGAGGGTTTCAGGACAGATGGTTTAAGAACAGAGGGTATAAGGACAGAGGGTCTAAGGACAGAGGGTTTAAGGACAGATGGTTTAAGAACAGAGGGTCTAAGGACAGAGGGCCTAAGAACAGAGGGTTTCAGGACAGATGGTTTAAGAACAGAGGGTCTAGGACAGATGGTTTTAGAACAGGGGTCTAAGGACAGATGGTTTTAGAACAAAGGGTCTAAGGACAGGGCCTAAGAACCGAGGGTTTCAGGACAGATGGTTTAAGAACAGAGGGTCTAAGGACAGATGGTTTAAGAACAAAGGGTCTAAGGACAGAGGGCCTAAGAACCGAGGGTTTCAGGACAGATGGTTTAAGAACAGAGGGTAGAAGGACAGAGGGTCTAAGGACAAAGGTTGTCACTGCTGTACAGACTGTGAAGGGATTGGTCACTGGACTTTGTAACAGTTTCTGTCTCATCAAATCTGTATTTGGACTGTGGGAGGAAACCAGAGAACACAGAGAACCCACCATGTGCAAAAGATCTCTGATATTTGTAAACAAATAAACAAACAGACTCACAGTTGATGATGACGATCTTCACCATAGTGATGATGAAGAATGGTAATGGTTCCAGAGGAACTTTAACCAGGACAGTGGTGACCATGAAGACGGACATGATGATGACTAAACTACCCATGACACGCAGACGCTGAGACACCCTGTCAGGACAAGATGAAACATTTATGTGTGCAGATACATGGGCAGAAAAGTGTGTGTACTTGTACTCACAGGTACACACACTCAGTGAGTACTTTTACTCACTGAGTGTGTACTTTTACTCACTGAGTGCGTACATTTACTCACAGAGTGTATTTGTACTCACAGGGTGTATTTGTACTCACACAGAGTGTATTTGTACTCACAGGTGTGTACTTGTACTCACAGGTGTGTACTTGTACTCACAGGGTGTATTTGTACTCACACAGAGTGTATTTGTACTCACAGAGTGTGTAGTAGAGAGTTGAGACAGGTGAACAGCAGCAGAGGCATCATCGCACACAGAGTCATCACATTATTAAATTTCTCCTCCAGAATGCTACGATGTTCAGCTGCCGCCTCCGTCTGATTGGCTGATGCATCCATGGGTGTGGTTTCTTTCAGACGACTTGTGAAGTACTAAAGACAAAGAGGGGGCGGAGCCTGCTGGGATTCGTTGTTAGGTCATTTTAAATCAGCTTCTACACACTTCCTGTTCCTTTTACTTCATTTTGTTGTATTATATAGTATAATGTATATTATATATAATGTATCAATAAAGTTTTACCTATTTTCAAAACAAAACCTGGTTCATATAGAAATATACAGGATGTGTTACCATGGTAGCAGTCATGAAGAAGTTCCACGGCAGCAGAGTCCCCAATCCAAGAAGAAAGAAGATCATCCACACCCCATAATACCTTGTGAACACAGACACACACACACACACGCACATACACACATGCACGCGCACACACACACACACACACATGTACACACACACACATGCAGACAGACATACACATGAACATGAACCCTTTAGAATCTTCTTTAGTTCTGAAGACCAGGGGAGGACATGAAGACCAGGGGAGGACATGAAAATCAATTTGCATCAGAACAGAAGCACATGAAATCAGGGTGATATGAAGACCAGGGGAGGGAAGACCAGGGGAGGACAGAAGAACAGGAGGACATGAAGACATGAAGACCAGGAGGACATGACAGGGCACATGAAGACCAGGGGATGGGCATGAAGACCAGTGGAGGACATGAAGACATGAGACAGTCATGAAGAATCCAGGAGTGAAGACCAGTGGAGGACATAAAGACCAGGAGGAGAAGGCCAGTACCAGAACATGACCAGGTGAACATGAGGACCAGTGGAGGACATGAAGACAGGAGAACATGAGGACCAGTGGAGGACATGAAGACCAGGGGAACATGCAGAAGACCCAGGGGGAGACCAGGAGAACATGAAGACCAGTGGAGGACATGAAGACCAGGGAGGATGTACCAGGAGGATGTGAAGACCAGTGGAGGACATAAAGACCAGGAGGACATGAAGGAGAACAATACCAGGTGAACATGAGGACCAGTGGAGGACATGAAGACAAGGAGAACATGAGGACCAGTGGAGACCATGAGGACCAGTGGAGGACATGAAGACCAGGGAATGAAGACCAGGGGACATGAAGACCAGGAGGACATGAAGGCCAGGAGAACATGAAGACCAGTGGAGGAAGACCAGTGGAGACCAGGAGACATCATGAGGACCAGTGGAGGACATGAAGACAAGGAGAACATGAGGACCAGTGGAGGGACAAGGAGAACTTGAGGACCAGTGGAGGACATGAAGACCAGGAGAACATGAGGACCAGTGGAGGACATGAAGACCAGGAGGACATGAAGACCAGGGAACATGAAGACCAGGAGGACATGAAGGCCAGGAGAACATGAAGAGGAGGATGTGAAGACCAGGAGGACATAAACCAGGAGAACATGAAGACCAGTGGAGGACATGAAGACCAGGAGGATATAAAGACCAGACCAGGAGGACATGAAGACCAGGAGAACATGAAGACCAGGAGGACATTAAGCCCAGGGCAAGACATGAAGACCAGACGCACTGCTGCGTGTTGTTAACTAAATTTGACTCTTAAGTTTCCCAAATAAGGAACAATATTAAGAAAAAACTGTGGTGTTCTCCAGCGCCCCCTATGAACTGAGCTGATGACAGCAGAGACAAGTGTAAGTGTTAATCATCTGTGAAGACTTTTCATCACTTCACAACAACATAAATATGAATGAAAGAATCTCACTTGTCTTTGGGTGAATCAGCAACAGCAGACATTGTCTTCTGAGACATGTTCTGTCCTCTGAGACAAGATCTGTCCTCTGAAGACAACGATCTATGAGACAAAGTTTAAACAATTCAGTTTCATATACCCTATACGTATTTTATATACTGTATATATATGTACTGTATATTTGTATATATTTATGCACACTAAAACAAAGCAACTGAGATGTGTTGTGATGACGCTCTTGGATTCTGTCCAAGATCAGTTCAGAACGCCAATAAACGGCTCCGACAAGATGTGAGTTCACAGTGGAACAGAACCTATTTAATGATACTGATAGTGAAACACGGCTGCATACAGCGCAGATAATGAACTCCCTGCGACATTCACTCAGATCCTCTTCATGGCAACTGAACTTGATCCTCGTCATAAAGATCATAGCGTGGAGAGAAATGATCTTGGCTGCTTTGGATACAGAGAAGAGATAAAAGGCTGGTCTGATATGTTCATGAGATCCTCCTAAATATTGTTCATAAATTCTTAATAATTAATTTATTCTTTGAATATTAATCTATATAATTGCAAAGCCTTGACTTTAGTGAGGTAAGTAAACTCAGTTCCAACCATAACAACACAATAACATAAAAAAAAAAAACATGGTACAGAATCGGCAGAATCATTTCTTTCTGTGTTTTGGTTTCAGTTTTCAGCCAACAATATTCATTTTGCTGCATTTCTAATATACTGTATATCTAGGCAGTCACTTGTGTCCGAGCAGTCATTCCATATCAGATCCTTTGGGTCTCAGTCATTGTTGTTCAGGGGGGCAACGGTGTTTGATGTGGTTGTTCAAGCCCAGAGCAGAAGAGTCAGCGACACTTTGTGCAGGGCGGGGTGGGCGGTGAGTGAGGAAGGAGAAGCTGCTCTTTGCTTTGTTTTCTTCTGACCTCTACCTCACAATGTTGTTCATACTCCATGCAGTCTGTTTCCTGAATGTTGGTACGCCTCGCTCAGTGTGGACCTCGGCGAGGGTCCATGCTCCTGCTACGTTTGGGGGCTCCTCGGGATCTTGTGCCGGATTCAAGTTGTGAGAACAGGATCTGGCAAGGGAGTCGGGTTGTGGCACGAATCCTGTTGTGAAATCTATACTATTTTCATGTTCACATTAACCACTGAATAAAAGCAGATTTATATTAAATATAGAACCTTTTTATAAAAAATAACACACACATACTAAACTCTCTGTTTTCCTGTTTTGATTGAATAAAATTTTTTACCTTCAGTGTTTGCTCAGGTAAACTTCCTGGTGAATAAACTTCCCAAGTGTCTCTCGTGTTCCCTGGTGTCCCTGGTGTCCCTGTAGTCTGTGGTGTCCCTGTCGTCTCTGGAGTCTGTGGTGTCCCTGTAGTCTCTGGAGTCTGTGGTGTGTCCCTGGAGTGCCTGGTGTCCCTGGTGTCCCTGAGTCTGTGGTGTCCCTGTGTCTCTGGAGTCTGTGGTGTCCCTGTAGTCTCTGGAGTCTGTGGGTGTCCTCCCTGGTGTCCCTGGAGTCCTGGAGTCTGTGGTGTCTCTGGTGTCCCTGGAGTCTCTGGAGTCTGTGGTGTCCCTGGTGTCCCTGTCCCTGGTGTCCCTGGTGTCCCTGGTGGTGGTCCCTGGAGTCTGTGGTGTCCCTGAGTGTGTGGAAGTCTCTGGGTCTGTGTGTGGTGTCTCTGGTCTCCCTGTAGTCCTGGAGTCTGTGGTGTCCCTGGTGTCCCTGGTGTCCCTGGTGTCCCTGTCTCTGGAGTCTGTGGTGTCCCTGGTGTGCTGGTGTCCCTGGAGTCTGTGGTGTCCCTGTGTCTCTGGTGTCCTGAAGTCTCTGGAGTCTGTGGTGTCCCTGGTGTCTCTGGTGTCTCTGGTGTCCCTGTAGTCTCTGGAGTCTGTGGTGTCGTCCTGACGAGTGTTGGAGTGTTGAGCTCTTGTTCCCCTCAGTCGCTGTCGTCTCAGTGATTGTGGAATCTTCCTCTTTCTTTCCTCGTGTGTCTCACGTGTTTGTGCCATTTCAGCAGAATCCCATTTCGACGTGACCTTTGACCTAACTTATCAGTTCAGTGGACTTTGGCTTTGTGCAGAGGTCAGCACTGATAACAGTGAAGGAAACAATCAAACTATTATTTCAGGTAGAAAAACATTTAAACACTTGATAATAATAATTGTATAGATTGTAGATGTGTACAGTTTCTTCTTGGAGAATTTCACCAGTTTATTTATTTTTGCCACAGACTGAAAACATTTGTCAAATGTTCATGTTTTCAGCTCTTACAACATAGAAGATAGAACCTTTAGTTTGAACATGGGAGCAAAAGTATGTGAACAGATGGACTTAAAAAGGATTCAAATAATTAAAAGTTCATCTTCTTTGATAAAGCCTGCTGTGATGGTTTTCCAGACTTTCCCTGCTTTCCTCCTTCAGCCTCCTCAGGTTTAGCAGGTCAAAGTCATGCTCTATAGGGTTTGAGTGTCCAGTCTACAACCTTGACTGCACATCTCTGAGCCTGGTTCTGTCAGAGATTTCTTCCTGTTAAGAGGGAGTTTTTTCTCTCCACTGATGCCTAGTGTTTGCTCATTGTGTGAGCTGTGGGGTTCTCTGCTCTCCTTGATGTTGTCTATGTACAGAGACCTGAGATAATGTATGTTATGATTTGGCGCTATACAAATAAAATTGAATTGATTTGAATTGAATTGATGATGTTGATTATGATTTCAAAGGTTTTTGATGACCTCACAGGTTCTTTGATGATGTCACAGGTTCTTTGATGATGTCACAGGTTCTTTGATGATGTCACAGGTTTTTTGATGACGTCACAGATTCTTTGATCACATCACAGATTCGTTGATGACATCACAGGTTCTCTGATGACATCACAGGTTCTTTAAGGATGTCACAGTTTCTTTGATGACGTCACAGGTTATTTGATGACGTTACAGGTTCTATGATGACGTCACAGGTTCTATGATGATGTCACAGTTCTTTGATGACCTCACAGGTTCTTTGATGATGTCACAGGTTATTTGATGATGTCACAGTTCTTTGATGATATCACAGATTCTTTGATGACGTCACAGGTTCTATGATGACGTCACAGGTTCTATGATGATGTCACAGTTCTTTGATGATGCCACAGGTTCTTTGATAATGCCACAGGTTATTTGATGATGTCACAGGTTCTTTGATGACGTCACAGGTTCTATGATGACGTCACAGGTCTTTGATGACGCCACAGGTTATTTGATGACGTCACAGGTTCTCTGATGATGTCACAGGTTCTTTGATGATGTCACAGTTCTTTGATGATGCCACACGTTCTTTGATGATGCCACTGGTTCTTTGATGATGTCACAGATTCTTTGATCACATCACAGATTCTTTGATGACATCACAGGTTCTTTGATGACGTCACAGGTTCTTTAAGGATGTCAGTTTCTTTGATGACTTCGCAGGTTATTTAATGGCGTCACAGGTTATTTGATGACGTTACAGGTTCTTTAAGGATGTCACAGGTTATTTGATGACATCACAGGTTCATGTAAGTGACCCTGGTTCTATGATGATGTCACAGGTTCTCTGATGATGTCACATGTTCTTTGATGAGGTCACAGGTTCTATGATGATGTCACAGTTCTGAGAACCTGTGACATCATCAAATGACCTGTGGCATCAACGAACATGTGGCATCATCAAAGACCTGTGACATCATCAAAGAACCAGTGACGTCATCATATAACCTGTGACGTCATCAAAGAACCTTTGGCATCATCGAAGAACATGTGGCATTATCAAAGAACCTGTGGCATCATCAAAGAATATGTGGCATTATCAAAGAACCTGTGACATCATCAAAGAACATGTGGCATTATCAAAGAACCTGTGGCATCATCAAAGAACTGTGACATCATCATAGAACCTGTGACCTCATCAATGAACATGTGACATCATCAGAGAACCTGTGACATCATCATAGAAGCAGGGTCACTTACATGAACCTGTGACATCATCATAGAACCAGGGTCACTCACATGAACCTGTGACATCATCATAGAACCAGGGTCACTCATATTAACCTGTGTCATCATCATAGAACCAGGGTCACTCACATTAATCTGTTGATTGCAAATATTCATAAAAGTTTTAAGATTTGACAAACAAAGAGATTTGATAATGGCTGGTAATAACATCAAGGGTCGAATGCACTTCCTGTTGAGATCAAAGACAAACAAGTGACTTTTGTTTTAAATTAGTTTAATTTCTCTCGTCACTAAAAGTCAAAGATGACACTGAGCGTGAACAGAACCAGTGCACGCACGCCGGCCCAGGCCTGACGCATGACTCAGCGTTTCCATAGGAACATGATCCACAGTCAACTGTGATTACATCCATTACATCTTTACAGTGTGCAAATCGTCGTCATGGAGACGGACCGACAGTAGTAATGAGTCGACGCGTGATTGGTCCCTTCATTTCCTTGTGATGCATCAGCCCAGTTTTCAAAGTTTCAGTGGTTTTTTTTTCATCAAAAACATCCCATTTTTACCCCAACACACACACACAACGAGTCATAGCTCCGCCCACAAGACGTCTGCTCCAGTTTTCCAGAATGAAGGGGATCGCAAGGGGGCGGGTCTAAAAAGCTTCACCGACAGACAGAGCATGAAATCAAAGGTAAAAACAGCTGACTCAGCAGGCAGTGTGGTCTCAGTCATAAATATATAGATATGTTTACAAACTTATTTAGATTTCCTTCACACATAAAATCATTCACAAGCTAAAATACAAAGGTTTTATCCCTGATTATGTACATCACCACCTTCTTTAACACTTCCTGTCAGCTGATCAGGAGGCCGGGAATCAACAGAGCCCCTCCTCCAATCATAAATGCTTTGCTTCACTTTGAAAAGTCAGGAAAAAAAATTTAAAAAATTGATGAGAGGGAGGAACATTATGAAAGGGATTGAATATGTGGGCGGAGTCAGAGGGAAGCCAGATGTCAGTCCGTCGTGTTCCGAGAGTTGAGCGGCAACAGCGTGGCGGGAAACATCAGAACCTTGGCCTGCATGAAGGAAAGGTCGGGTAGAGCCGCGATGACCTTTGACGCCTCCTCACTCAGATTCTCGTCTTTCCTCGGCTTCCTGTGAAGAAAGATACATGACCTTTAACCTTTAACGCCCTTTTATGGAGGACGTGAGATGACAGGGTTACTCGTGTGACCTGGTGGAAGTGCTGGTCTTCTCCATGGTCAACATGAGGCGAGCAAAGGCGTCGGCCACACGGCTGCTGGACGTTCCCGAGTCCAGTTTAGACGTGGTCAGCTCGTAGAGTTCAGGGTCCACGCCTGGAAAAAAGTATCACATGCACATGTTCTAGTGTTTCACTCACACACACAGACACGTTCTAGTGTTTCACATAGACACACGTTCTAGTGTTTCACTCACACACACAGACACGTTCTAGTGTTTCACACAGACACGTTCTAGTGTTTCACATAGACACATGTTCTAGTGTTTCACACACACACATTCTAGTGCTTCACACAGAAACAATCAAGTGTTTCACACTGACACGCTTTTGAATGTTTCACATAGACACATGTTCTAGTGTTTCTCACTCACACAGACACATTTTAGTGTTACACACTCACACAGACACGTTCTAGTGTTTCACAGTCACACAGACGCATACACAGACGCATACACAGACACAGACACAGACACAGACACAGACACAGACACACACGCACGCACGCACGCACATGTGTTTCACACACACACACACACGTTCTAGTGTTTCATACAGACACGTTCTAGAGTCAATTCTACATGAGCGTACAGGCACACACTGTGTAGTGTTTGTGAAAATCAAATAGTGAGGGGTCAGTCATGCCATGCCACATGCGAACGCAGCGGACGCCTGTGCACACACTTGTCTCAATGTACAAATAATTATTTACTATAAGATGACGACTTTTGAGTTAAACAGCTGCTTCGCTTCACAATTCAAGCAGTCCATCTCAGACCTCAGTTTTAATGCATGACGTGTTGGGCTTTTGCTCATGTGGACACAGAACGCAGCTCAGTTGTGAGGTGCACAATGACGTTTCTCTGTGTCATCAACACATTTTGTTTTTTATGAAGAACTGAGGAAGGTCGAGGATATTACAAAACACTGCCACTGGTCATCTGCATTTGTTTTGCCCTGTTAGACAGTGAGTGATGTGTTGTCACTTGCATTTGCGTTTTCCCCGTTGCACCACCAGCCGCACGCCCTGCTGATGCTTTGGTGCACCGGCTCTTTGGTTTCTGTTCCTGATTTTATTTTAAATTATTTTGTGATATACAACAAAATGTATGATCACATCACAAGTTTAGTATTACATATGTATGTGTATATATGTGTATATATATATGTGTGTATGTATATATATATATATATATATATATATATATATATATATATATATATATATATATATATACATATACACACATATATATATATACACACACACACATATATATACATATATATGACATATGTATGATATATGTGCATGTGTGACTGGAATAGCCTAAACTGTCACATCGGTCTCTCTTGGTAATACATGGACGTGAAGCGAAGCAGCTGTTAAACTCAAAATTCGTCCTCGTAAATTAAATAATTATTTGTATTATTGAGACGTGCATGTGCACAGGTGTCCACTGCGTTCGCACGTGGCATGACACTTATCACTCTTCATTATTTGGTGTACTCGCAATACGCATGCCTGTAGACACATGTATCGCTCACATGTTTTTCAGTCTTTATGCAGACATAGGCGACGCGGTTAAGGCGTTTTAGTATAGTGTGCTGGCATAAAATGCCCCTAATACACGTTCTAGCATTTCACACACAAATTCTAGCATTTCACACACTCACACACACACTTTAGTGTTTCACATACACAGCAGCAGCAGAAGAAGAAGCAGCAGCTGAAGAAGAAGCAGCAGCAGCAGGAGGAGTTTCTGCTGCTGCCTGTGACATCATAGAAACTGTGACCTTTCTCTGCTGCTGCACAGAAAGGTTCAGGACATTTGTCTTAATAACTCAACGAAACACCTTTGTTCTTTGTGTTCTAGTGTTCTTAGTTTTCTAAGTGTTCTTAGTGTTCTGACTGATTCACTTTAAATGTAGGTCTTAAAATATATTTAACATAAGCAAGTGAAAATGACAGGATTTAACATGACAGAAATCACTGAAAACACACACACACACATCCCCCAAAGAAAGAGCTGAGACAGTGTGCGTCCCATCCAAGCAACAACGGTGACGTAAACGTGTCCTCCCTGAATGGGTCAGGGTCAGGGTAACCTTGACCCTGTGTCTGTGACGCAGATCACAGACACAGGGTCAAGGCTAACAACATCACTGTTGTATTTATATGTTAATCCAGTTTGCGCTACAGGAAACTTTCAAATTGATCTACTATCAGCATTACAGTGATGCAGGAAGTATGGCGTCCTATAAACACATAGTGACAAAAAGAGGATGATGAAAGTGATGAAGTGATGAAGGTCACCTGGCAGACTGGTGCAGCAGCTCAACTCATCATCAGGACCAAAGAAATCCAGGTTTAAGAGAGAAGAGCCTGCAGAACCGGGCGAGCGAGGTTAACACAGAGAGAGAGAGAGAGAGAGAGAGAGAGAGAGAGACGGCGGGTCAGTGACGACAGCTCGGAAATGTGAGTCAGGGTCAAAGGTCGTTCAGCAACGGCATAAGTATTATGAGTCAGCTGACTGACACAGAGGGGGAGGAGTCAAAGTCATTCATGACTCATCAAAAACAGCTCACACCTCAATCACGATTTGACAGAAATTTTCAGTCACTCTGATTCAGATGTAAAACTGAGGTTAGAGGTCATCTCAGGACAGATGAGGTCATCACCACCTACCATCCAGAGGGTTGATGAGTCCACTGCTGCTCCAGTCAAACTGGACCGGAGGGAGCGCCTCCTGCTGGAGGAGAGAGGGAGGAGACTGATGATGTCATCATCATCAGTGGGACACAAAGAGGGATAGAGCTGAGCGACGGACCAATACCTGGGCGGAGTCAGAGGAACAGGAAGTTTGGTCTGCAGCAGCCGGTGGCGCCTGAGCGATGGCGGCGATCATCTCAGCAGCAGAGACGGGTTTAAGCGGTTCTTTGGTTGGTTCCAGCATTCCCTTAAAACAATAACATACATCACATGATCAATAACATGATGTAATGATAATATGCTCAGTGTCGAGTTGAACCTTTGGCTTTGATGAAATTGGTGTTGTTTGTTGAATGTTTTATAAGTAAAATAAATTAGAGATGCAAATAAAAACTGTTGACCGAAACAAATTATTATGTCAATTCTGTGCCATTGTTTTTTTTAACTTAATGTTGTTGTTATGGCTGGGACTGAGTGTACGTCCCTCACTAAAGTCAAGGTTCTGCAATTATAGAGATTATATTATATATATAGATTAATATTTATGCTTCAAAGAATAAATCAATTAAGAATCTATGAAAATATTTAGGAGGATCTCATTGAACATATCAGAGAACGAGGGTGTGTGCTCCTCATCTGCTGCGCACGTGCATACACACACACGCACACACCAACCTGTGCCACACACACACACACACATCAACCTGTGCCACACGCGCGCACACCAACCTGTGCCACACGCGCACACCAATGCCACACGCACACCAACCACACTATGCAAGACACACATCAACCCACACACACACACCTTACCCTCACCTGATTTACACACACACACACACACACACACACACACACACACGTTGGAGTTCAGTCACAATGAAGTGCAGAGGATCTGAGTGAAGGTTGCAGGGAGTTCATAATCTCTGTGTAAGTAGTCAAGTTTTACTTTTGTGCAAAGAGACTTTCCAGCATTTAATAGTTGCTGTTCTCACATCTTGTTGGAGCCGTTTTATTGGTGTTTAAACTGATCTTGGACAGACTCAGGAATAGTCAAACGCGTGCTGGCATCATCACAACACCCTATTTCGGTCATTTTGTTTTGGTGTTAAAGTCTTTCGTCTGAAAACCAATTTTTTTTTGGCAATTTTCAGCCGATATGTTTTGGTGGCCGGATTTTCGGTGCATTGCTAAACTCAATCAATCAGTCAATCAACAACGTGTACAACTGGATGATTAATCTATTATGAAAATGATTTGTGACATCATCTGCTTCTCTCAGCTCATTGGTTGTGCAGTTACCAGGCAACAGTCAGAGAGAGGGGGGCGGAGTCAGGCCACTCACCAGGCTGGCCGCGTACATGGGCACGATGACCGGCTGCTTCTTCTGACCTGTGAACAGCTGACACATCCACACGCCCAACATTAATGTACTGGTTAAAGAGGACAGAGCTTCACCTTTGACCTTTGTCGACGAGCGGCATCACTTACGATGTTCCTGGTGTCGATGCCGAGGCAGCAGAGCAGAGTTTTGTTACAATAAGACCCGCCCCACTGATATCGCAGACCCAGCGCCTCGTTCACGTCCTGCAGCTGCGTCCACACGCCGGGAACACACCTGTTACCACGGAAACCATCAGTCACTCGTCATCTACACACATTCAACATCATGGCGCGCCGTGATAACGTCACCTGTCACGTGACAAGCTTGTCCCCTCCTCGCTTCCAGAAGGCGTTGCATCCTCTCGAGGCTCCAGCAGGTTCTTGAGTGACACCACGTCACCGTCCACTGAGGCGGCGGCGGCGTTCAGAGGAAAACTGCTCTCAAACACTTTCTGCAGGCGAATCAACAGCGACACCTGCAGACACAACAGTGACCATTTACCGTTGCTATAGTTACATTTTTGTTTACTTCAATTTATGACGTCTGGTTTTAGGATTCATGGCCTTTAGTCATGTGACACTTCAAAAAACAAGCTCAAGAAAAGTTTACATTTCTGTTTATCTACACTAGAACACACCCACACAGATTTCAAAATAAAAGTCTGTTTCTGTTGCTTATCCACACTAGCACACACCCACAGATTTCAAAATAAAGGTCTGTTACTGTTGTTTATCCACACTAGAACACACCCAGACAGATTTCAAAATAAAAGCCTGTTGCTGTTGTTTATCCATCCTAGAATACACCCACAAAGATTTCAAAATAAAAGTCTGTTTCTATAGTTTATCCACTCTTTTTTGTCACGTGTCTTTCACGTGTAAATTCGGGCTCTTACCGTGTGCACGTCTGTCCTGCAGGTTTCATGGTTTCCTGCTGGAGCTTCACTTTCATGCCACTCCTCCTCCTCCTCCTCCTCCTCGTCTCGTCTCTCTGCAGAGGGAGCAGCGCTCTGCTCCGTGCTGAACTCTGCCCACGACTCACCCTCCTCCACCTGATGCTGCTCCTCAAAGGCACTCCACCCTGTGTCTTCTTCCTCAGTGCACTCCACAGCTGAGCTGAAGTTCCCAAAACTGTCACTGGCGGGGAATTCTGTAAACTTTCCGCCATCCTGTGCCTCACCTCCCCTGCTGAGGAATTTGGGGGAGTTGAAGTCACCAAATTCATCTGCGAAGCCCTGACCTCCAAAGGAGCCAGCATCTCCAAAGTCGCCAAAGTCCTCCTCCTCGTCATCTTCTGCTAGCTGGCTGTGGTCGGCGGGCGTGGAGGGCTCGCCTTGAAGTGGCGGGGAGGGTGCCGAGCCGGTGGTGCTGATGTCACCATACTCCTCCAGAGCATCTGTCGAGAGTGGACGCCCGAAAGAAGTCTCCGTTTCCGTCTCCGTCTCGTTCCCAGAGCCCTTCTCGTCAGACTGCCCCGCCTCACTGTCTGCAGTTGCGTCAGGTGACAGGTCATCTTCGTCCCAGTTCGGTGCGTCCGCCCCGTTGAGCACGACGGAATCATTAGTGCAAAGTGGCTCCGAGGTGACAGCGTGTTCCTGTGCAACAGCTACATCCCTTTGAGAGTCAGCATCTGTGCTGCAGGAACCAGGTCCAGTGCTGTTTGTGTCCCTGACAGCATCCTCTAAGGACGGTACATGCTCTGCAGTCCACTCAGCCCCTGGGGGAGCGTCCGTGTCCATGTCCTTGCTCGTTGTCTGGCTGCAACATCCTTCAATGTCCGAAAAAGAAGCAAAATCTGCAAACTCGTCTACTAGGGAGGATACAGGGACAGCGGACATGTCCTCAGCAGACTGTCCTTCTACATGGTAGTGGACAGAATTCTGTGAGGAGGGACTTCCCTGAACGTCAAACCCGTTTGTTAGCACTGCTGCACTTTCGCCATTACAGTCAGCGAGCTCGCCACCAGTCGAGTCACTGGCTGAAAAGTTGGGCAAGTTGGCGGTGGCCTTTTTCATTTCAGTTCTTTCTGAGGGACTGCCACTCTGATGGTTTACTGGAATGACGCCATTGGCCCTGGAGTGTTCATTATGGCGACTGTGGGCGCCGTTTACTGGCATCTGCCCTCTGCTGCTGGTGAGGAGCTCAGGTGGGGAGGTGGCGTTCAAAGCTTGTGTCTGGTTGTAAGTGGTAAGTGTGTCAAACTCTGTGAAGCTGATGCTGCCGGGGACTCCAGAGAAAGTGCCAAAGTCTCCAAACATTTCATCCTCTTCCTCACCCCCGTCCTCCAATGGTGGCGGTGAGGATGAGTACATGCGGATCACATCTGGCTCCATGACTGTGAAAATCAACAAACCCTCCTGGCTACACCTGTAACAAGGAGAGAAGACAGAAACAGATCTGATAGGATTAGAAAAACATGTGGTGAAACACCCGAAAGCCCCGCGCCAGTAACATGATGCCGCAGATACGATTAGTTAGCAGCGACAAGTTTTAAGGTCATGGGAGACCCCCTGAGTCTCCTGAGGGTCAGTCAGTCTGAGGGTCGCTGAGGGTCAGTCAGTCTAAAGGGGACTTCCTGTTTTGTCATGTGACTCATGTAGAACTTTGCCAGTGATTTGTCATCTTCACACAAAGCTGTGAAAGCTGTGTTCAGCTGCAGGTGAGCACTGTACTGTACTTTATTTCTAAAAATCAAAGCATTAAAAGCCGACACAAGAGCAAATCCATGAAACATAAATCAAAGCATGAAAACACCAAATAAAAACACTGTCACCACACGACTGGGTATTAAAAGCCATTCCGAATAAATGTTTAAGTTTAAAAAAAAAGGCCCTGGTCACAGGTCAGTGACAAATAAAAACTCAGAAAGCTCAGAAAAGAAAAAGAAAACATTTCAGAACAGAAGTCTTGGAACAATGCAGCGCCCTCGTGTGGCACTTGATGATTCACGATCATAAGCATATAAAACCGTCGCCAGAATCATTTGCTCTGATGACGTCATCTGTATTTACCTGGTCACTCAGGTGTTTACACTTGACTCCGCCCAGAGGCAGCGTCACAGACGTCACTGTTTGCTTTGGCCCCCGTCACACTTCAACCCCCCACCCCATGCTAATGAAGATAACTGTGTTTGTATCAAGTTACTACTAAAACGACGTGTTGGTAACGAGTGTGACATGACGTGACGCGAGAAGAGTGACGTACCGCGAGAAAAGTAAACTACGATGCCGACACACTTGTTTAACACGAGCTAACTCCGACTAGCTTCTTCAACCTGTGGAGAGTGTTAGCTGCTAACTTCACTTAGCTTAGCCTGCTCCGACTGTAGAGAGTGTTAGCTGCTAACGTGTCCACAGATGAGAAACAACACTGAGACACTTCAGGGAGAGGGAGTAGTCAGCAGCTAACGGCTAACTGCGTAGCTAGCCTCCACTGACAGCCAGCTTTAGCTTTAGCTTCAGCTGTGACAGCTGCTGTTCCGTCATCGACACCAACAGTCCGACTCACCATCAGAGCGGCTCCGCGCTGCTCCATGACCCGCAGAGCCCCGCAGGGACCCGCACAGACTCGCTGCTGTCCGCGGTGCTCAAAGGACAAAGTGAGTGACGGTTCGAGCTGAAGCTGCTGAAGCTGCTGCTGCTGCTTTTGCTCAACCTCAGTCACCCAGCATGCACCACGGCAAGAGGAAGAGGAGCGGCTTTACGTCTGAGATTAAAAATATCTGAACAAATATAAAAGAATCGAAATCACAATAAAGTTTGAAAAATATTGGTAAAATAAACAAAGTAAATCATGGTTTTCTCCAGAGTTCAGAGCTGAGACCAAGGCCGTTTCTAACCCGAGGATACACTTAGGAATACAGTACACTGAAGTACACTGAAGTACGACCATAGCTACTTCATGGTTCTACTGTTTGAATGGTGGGTGGTGTCAAGCGCTTAAGCCTTATTACCGCCACCTACAGAGTGTTGACATGTAAAATACTTTTAATAAAGGTATATATATTGTTCTTATTTTCACATTTTAAATGTTAACTTCATTTATTTTTATTAAAATAGATATAATACAGCAATGTAGAGTAGCACTGTACCATATACATATTATATTTAAATACATATACAATGTAACAACAGAACAATGTAATATAAATCTAAAATTCATAGTTGAAATAAATAAAATAATAAATAAATCACCTCAGACAACGTCGCTGCCAAACTATAAATACGTCATTTCTTAATACACACACCACATGTTTGAATTCTAAATGACCTCAAATGATCTTAAAACTGCGTTCCCGGACACAGAAAAATATTTATTTCATGTTTATGTTTGTATTCTCTGCTGGGATGTTCTGGCCAAATGCATTCTGGGATACATGGCTTTCCCAAGTACGCTCAAGTCACCACCCGATGCATGCTGGGTAGAACGGGCAGGGCCAGAACACTTATGAGAACTGTACTCGCTGCTCGCGTACTTTAGAATTGGAACAGAACTTGGACTGAGAACTTGGACGTTTCACAAATACGGACATATATTGAGATAGGGATATTGAGAAAGGGCCTATGTTCACTGTCCTCAACCTGGAAGTCATGTGATCACGTATGTTCACCTGGAAGTCATGTGATCAAATCATGTTCACCTGATCAAACACAGATAATAAGATCATGTTTTCGCAGCAGCGCCATCTTGTGTTTCAGATTAAAGTCAGTGTCAGGATAAATATTGTGATATAGTTATAAGAGTTGTAAATGTACACAGTACACGAGTATCCCTATAGTACAGCCACGTGTAAAAAAAACACTGAACGTTTCTTGTAAATTCTGTTCTATTTCCTGCTGCCAAGAGGTGGCATTATAACTGTGATTCAGGACTGTAGTCATCATCATTTACAGTTGAGAACAACTATGATCAGATTACAGTCAGTTTCTGAGGACAGATTCTTATAGATCTGTCAGAGACACACTGTGAGCAGGGGGGTATTCCATCAAGCAGGCTAAAGGCAAAGCCAAGCTTAAATGGCCAAGTCTGGCTAGTATGAGTGAGAGTTCGGTTCCATCAAAGAGGCTGAGATTAGCCCCAACTCAGTAACCATGGAAACTATGACTCTGGCTAAGCCTCAACCATGGCTAAGCCATAACTGTGGCTCAGGTTTCTGTTCCATCAATCTGAGCTTCAACCCTGTTCCACCAAGGTGGCTAATGTGAATGCCAGCCAAGTAACTATGGTAACTTATGCTGCCGGGCAAACCTGGTCTGTAGCAGGCTAAAAGTGAAGCTTAGCACCATCTATGATCAAAGAATGTCCAATAGACAGAAACAGAGACACACAACTGTCATGGAATGATAAAATAATATGTAAAACATAAACTATATAATAAAATGTATTAAAGAAATTATTTATACTAATAATTATATATTATCTATAAGTACATTAAAGAACATTTTCACCAAAATAAAATATAATAAAAAATAAGATACAAATAAATAAAAAATTAAACTAATTAGCAAAAAAATATAAAAGGAAATTTAAAGAGATCATTACATCATTCTTTTGATGTAACAAGGGTTAGGGCCTCCGATTGATAGGAGATAGATGATTGATTTGCTGTCACCTGCATTCACTTACTGTAATAGGGGTCCTCGTCTCCACTGAATTGCTTGATAAAATTAAAAATTATTCTAGATAAATAATAACTTTTTTTACAATCAATAGATCTGTCATATGATTATTTCCTATAGAATGATAACCAAGATTGCATTTCTTCATGTAATAATCTACCATCAATTGTATGATAAATGTGATGAGTCATGTAAAATACTTTGATTAAATGTAGCCTATTATTATTTTAAAAAATGTAAATGTAAATGTAGGATTTAAAGTGCTTCAAAGTGATTCAAAGTGCTTTACATAAAATAAGATGAAAATACAACAATTCAACATATAGCATCTGGGACAAAATACAGAAGTAGCACAAATACAGCATGTACAAATGACAGGCTTAAATGAAAAGTATATAAATTCTGTACAATTGGCCATGCAGGAAATAAATGAAAGCTATCCCATCGATAAATGTGATGAATATCACGTTCTAACATTACTACTAGGGCTGCCAAATGATAAAATATGGAGAATTTCACATACATTGCAGTGAAAAAATAATGCTATTTTAATTATGTTCATATGAATGTTACTTATTAGGGCTGTCTTTTTGTTCTTTGGGGATTTTCCTTTTAATTTTAGGGGTTTGTTGCATTAATAGGTCCACATAATTGATTAGTTTAAAACAAAAACCATCAAGAAATCAATTGGTAGATTATTGTCTACATATATTTTGTCCCTTTGATGGGGGATTTATATAACATGATGATACTGAAATTTTCTTTGTCACTTTTACATTACATTACATGTCATTTACCAGACGCTTTTGTCCAAAGCAATTTACAATACAATCCCTCGCTTTATTGATTGCCGCGGTATTGCCCTTCTTTGGGATTATGTGGCTGTAATCGTCATATACCTCCTTGAGGAGGGTTTGCTCCGCTGCGGAGAACATCTCTGCACGCTCTTTTCCCTTGCTTTTCGGCATTTTTCAGTTTCCGCGCTCGACTAGAATGGGCTTTTTATTTTCCCTGTGGCCGTGCACAAGTTGAGGCTTAACAGGTGAGGCTTGACTAAGCGTCAGGTGGAGCCAGCTGATTTCACTTGATGGGACGACTTGGAGCTAGATTGGGAAGTGGAGCTTAGTCAAGCTTCAAGCTTACACCGAAGTCTGCCAATTCGTAGCCACGTTGATGGAATACCCCCCAGATCGTTGTTGTTATTGTTGTTGTTGATGATATGTCAGTGCACAGAGAGGGAGGTTCCATTACGGGGGAATGACATGGCAACAACTGACAAATATAACAAACAACTGACCGAATATAGTCATAATTTCTCGCCTCAGAAAAAGAAACACATGAAACAAATGACCTTAAAAATGGACGCTGGATTCAAAATGTCCCACTTCCTGTTGGGAATTGGTTGAGGCAAAAACAATTAATACAATAAAAATGATCAGCAGGTGTCAAAGGTCACACTGTACAAATAAATGTCATGGGGGGGAGGGGTCACTTATCCCAGCATTCCATTCTGCAGTTCCATTCAGCTGTTATCTCGTCCACATGTCGGCGGGACAAGGAGCTGCTGGACAGCACCAGGTCCTCAGGTCCTTGTATGGACATGAGACAGAGAGAGGGACGACATGCTGCTGCTGCCACCTTCAGAACAATGTGTGTTTCTGTTAAATTTAGAGCAGTTATCAGACACAGCTCTCCTCTTCCTCCTCCACCTCCTCTTCCTCCTGTAAGACGAGCTTCAGCTCAGACACGAGCTTCACTCTTCACAGATTCCAGCTGTGGAGCAGGTGAGTGACGCTGAGGAAACCTCAACATCAATCTCTTTTTCTGTGGCACGTTGTTATTTTTCTTGTGAGAAGAAGAAAAAACTTTCATCTGAGATTCATCAGCTGCACAAAATCAAATCCTGTTTATGTTAATATTCCAGCACATGCGCTAACCAATCAAATCCTGTTTATGTGTTTAAGCTCAAACAGTTCTCTGTCCAGACACAGAGAAGGATCTGCTTCTCGTCTTCACAAGTCTTCAAGTGGAGGCTTCAAGGTTGAGGAAAGCATTTTAATCCATTACTGAAACTGAGACAGTGAAGGTGAGTTTCTGTGATGATGATGATAATGAGGAGGATGAAGGTTTTATTCAGCCAGTCACTGCTTTGATCTAACCTGTGACCGTTCTCTTTGTCGTTACCATGACAGCGTGACTGATGTGTCTCTGTTTCCTGCAGGTGTGAGTGAAGACACCATGATCCAAGCCAGGACCTCGACCTGTCAGCTGCTTCTCTTTGTGACCATCATCTGGATAGAGGTCCAGAATCCTGTGGCAGCAGGAGGGTCTGAGGTGACCTTGAGGTCCAACAGCACCGTCAGCAACCACACAAAATGCGGTGGCAGCACTGAATGCAAAGAGGGCGTGATTCTACGGGTGTGGAAGCCAGACAACCCAGCATTCCCTGACCGTCTCGCCAGAGCCAGTATTTATTTTGTTGGGTTGGTGTACATGTTTGTAGGCGTGTCCATCATTGCTGACCGCTTCATGGCGTCCATTGAGGTCATCACCTCCCAAGAAAGGCAGATCACCATCAAGAAACCAAATGGTGAGAAGATCACTACAACGGTACGTATCTGGAATGAGACTGTGTCCAACCTGACCCTGATGGCACTCGGTTCCTCTGCCCCAGAAATTCTCCTGTCAGTGGTGGAGGTCTGTGGTCACAACTTTGAGGCTGGTGAACTGGGCCCCAACACCATTGTAGGAAGTGCTGCTTTTAACATGTTTGTCATCATTGGTCTTTGTGTGTCCGTCATTCCTGAAGGACAGACTAGAAAGGTGAAGCACCTGCGTGTATTCTTCGTCACCGCTGCCTGGAGCATCTTTGCGTACACTTGGCTTTACATAATCCTCGCTGTCTCCTCCCCAGGTGTTGTTGAAATATGGGAGGGGCTACTCACTCTCTCCTTCTTTCCAATCTGCGTTGTCTTTGCTTATGTCGCCGACCGCAGACTTCTCTTTTACAAGTACATGTACAAACGTTACAGAGCAGGAAGACGAAGGGGAATGATCATCGAAACCGAGGGAGAACCAGAGCTCCCCCAGAAGGTCGACTTGGAGATGGATGGCAAAATTCTCAGCTCCTGCAGAGAGGTATTTGTGGACAGTCAGGTGGGACTTGATGTGAAGGATCTGGATGAGGAGGAGGCTCGCAGAGAGGTTTCCAGGATCCTGAAGGAGCTGAAGCTTAAACATCCAGAAAAGGAGCTGGAGCAGCTGATGGAGCTTGCCAATTATCAGGTTTTATCCCAGCAACAAAAGAGTCGTGCATTCTACCGCTGCCAGGCAACCAGGATCATGACTGGAGCAGGCAACATCCTGAAGAAGCACAACTCTGACCAGGCCAAGAGAGATGCTCAGCACGAATTCTCCTCTGAGGTTTCAGTGAACGACTTCTCCTCCAAGGTTTTCTTTGACCCGGGTACATACCAATGTTTAGAGAACTGTGGCAGTGTGGCGCTGAATGTTGTGCGTCGTGGTGGAGACCTAACAAAGACAGTCTTAGTGGACTACCGGACGGAGGACAGCACTGCCAACGCTGGCTCAGACTATCGGTTCACTGAGGGAACTGTCATGTTCCAGCCGGGTGAGACTGAAAAAGAAATACGTGTTGATATCATTGATGATGACATTTTTGAGGAAGACGAACATTTCCTGGTTCACCTCAGCAACGTGAGGGTCATATCAGGGAGTGCTGGCTCAGAAGGCCACGAGGACAACCCCGTGGACGCCCTTGCAGGGTTAGGTCTGCCGTGCACAGCCAGTGTCACCATCTATGATGATGACCATGCGGGGATCTTCACATTTGAGGAGCCGTTGGTGACTGTGAGCGAGAGTGTTGGAGTGATGGCGGTGAAGGTGGTTCGGGCCTCGGGAGCTCGGGGCGTGGTGGTGGTTCCATATAAAACTATGGAGGGGACAGCGAAAGGCGGCGGCGAGGACTTTGAAGACACATACGGAGTCCTAGAGTTTCAGAACGACGAGATCTTGTAAGTATAAATCTTCTGACGTTAAAAGTTTGATGTGATGAAATATGATCATCATCTGATGATCATCAGTTTCCTGCTCTCACTGCAGGGCATCATAGGTACTTGAGTTTTTGTTTTTTGTGTTCATTTCCATTTCCACATCATGGATCCAAACATCTGTGTCTCAACAGTTTGTTACATTCATAGTGTTGGTGTTATTTCTGTTGTAACTTACAGAAATAACATTTCTTGGTGTATTTGATGAAACATGAGTGTAAAGGAAACAATATAAGTAAAAAATATAAATCATGTGACTGAAGCAGTAGACACAGTAGGTGAGAGGAGCACCATGTGGACAGATGAGGAAACTACCAACACAAACAAAAGTCCACCATATATCAACACGTTTTATTTACTGTGTTGATAGTCACAGATTATCAACACCTGACCAATTGAATCAGGTGTGTTGAGCAGGATAACATCTAAAACATGCAGGTCCCTGAGGACCAGGATAAAGAATAACACTGTGTTAGTGAACTAACCCACAAATATCAGTTTTGCAGCAGTTAATGGGTAATACATATTAACCTGACTGTCTGAGTTTATCATTCATTAACAAGTGGATTCTTTGTCTGGGAATAGAGACTGATTCCTTCTATGGACATGTCTCTTGATCACCTGCACTGTCCCACTGAGAGGACAGACATGTCCTTAAATATGTCTTCAACATGTCCATGCTCTTGAGTTTTGGGCAGATAAACATCACACTGCTCTCGTCCTTATAAGGAGAGAAACGTTCAGGAGCCTGTAAATCGTCGCAGCATCAGCTCATAAAGCAGATGGGGTGGTCATAACTGGCCACTCCCACATTACAAAGTGAACAAAACCAATAAACAAACGCTGTATGTTGAACGACATGAAGCAGTGAAAGTGTGAATGTGTGTCACCGAAAATGTCCCGTCATTATACAAGGATAAATGAGAAAATATACAAATTAAACATACCAAAGACTACAAATACATCGAAAATACTTCGCATCAGCAGTGACGTCATCAATGACATCAGCAGTGACGTCATCAATGACATCAGCAGTGACGTCATCAAGGACATCAGTAATGACATCGGCAGTGACATCAGCAGCACAAAGTTAAATTTCAGGTCAGCTAGCAAAAGCTTAATTTTAGCCACTGTGATGCAACTCAATGACTGAACGAGGTTTAGGGGTGGGGCTTGTGTTGACCAATCACCTGCAGATGCTTCTTTTCTCCCTCTGTTCTTTCTTCCAGTAAAACTATTCTGATCAATATAATTGATGATGAAGAATATGAGAAAAACAAGAAGTTCTTCCTTGAGATTGGAGAACCTCAGCTGCTGGAGATGAGTGAGAGGAAAGGTGGGCGTGTCCTTCTGGAGCTCTAAACCCGCCCACATGACTAACAACCTTTAACCTTTGTTTACCTGAACTCACCTCAAGGCCTCATGGGAAAAACATTAGCAGTCAAATGTAAAGGAACCAGAGAAGCAAGTGTGACATCACTTCCTGTGGGGGCTGACATCACTTCCTGTGTTATCGTTAGATTCCTACAGTACTAACAGGGTCAATGGTCATCATTTCAGTTGAAGGAACATTCAGCAAAAATAGAAAAAAAGTTTGTAGGAAACACCAGAGTCAAATATCTGGTTCTGATTCTGATTGTGTGGTCGTGTCTGATCGTGTGGTCATGTCTGATTGGGTGGTCATGTCTAATCGTGTGGTCATGTCTGGATGTGTCCACTACAAAGATCTCCACTCCTCACCCACACATGACCATCGTCCATCATCAGTGTTCTGCAGAGCTTTTATTCAACATCCTTCATTATTTTATTAAGTGCTTTGAAGCAGAATGTTGTTTCACAGCCCTGATACAACCTGGTGCAACCTGGTAGAACATAGTAGCCTGGTAGTACATGGTAATGAGATGAGAAGAAACCTCAACCTAACCTACACGATGGACTGGAGGGTGCAGTAGCTTTCTAACTCCACAAGATGGCAGTGATGTAACACCATGAATCAGAGCCATGAAGGTATTTATGATCTGGTTCTCTGAAAACAGGAAGTGATGTCACAATGTGTAGATCAATTTGTGTTGTGGCACTAATGCATGACCCTTGACCTGTGACCTCTGACCCCCTCCCCTGTTGTTGTGTCTGGTGTCCACAGGAAGTTGATCAGTGTTAGAATTACTGACCACGAGAAGTACGATAAACACGTCAGCTTCTACATGGAGCTGCAGGAGCCCAGACGGACAGGTCCTGACCTTTGACCTTTCCTGCTCCCTGCCTCTGAGCTAGAACTCTGTTCACTCAATCATTCTTTTACCTCACTCACTCTCTCACTGGATCACTCTTTCACCTCACTCACTGACTCATTCACTCACTCACTCACTCACTCACTCACTCTCTCACTGGCTCACACACTCATTTCTCACTCTCACTCATTCATTCACTCACTCACTCACTCACTGGCTCTCTCACTAACTTACTCATTGCTCACTGTGTCACTCATTGGCTCAGTCTCACTCTCTCACTCACTCATTCATTCTCTCTCTCACTCATTCTCCCACTCACTCATTCACTCACTCATTGGCTCACTTTGTCACTCATTTACTCACTCACTAATTATTTCACTCACTCATTATTCACTCACTCATTATTCACTCACTCATTCATTCACTCATTATTTCACTCATTCTCTCACTCATTCACTCACACATTCATTCACTCATTTTTCACTCACGCATTCACTCCCTTATTCATTCACTCATTCTTTCACTCATTCTTTCACTCATTCACTCTCTCACTCATTCTTTCACTCACTCATTCATTCATTCACTCACTCAATCATTAATTCATTCACTCACTCATTCATTCACTTACTCAATCACTCATTCATTCACTCACTCACTCACTCATTCATTCACTTATTCACTCTCACTCATTCATTCACTCATTTACTCATTCATTCACTCACTCATTCAGCTGTTGAACTGAAGGTTCGTTTTTAAGGAGTGGCTGTGACTGGTTACCACTCTGAAGTGGGAATTGTAAGGGGTGGGGCTGATGGGGCGGGGCTTACGTTCATCGGGGTGTTGTGTTTACTTGTTATTTTTGTTTGGTTTATTTGTCGATTGTGACGGCTCTGTGTGTGTGTGTGTTTACTCTCTTTAGCCGTGTTACTTCAGGAAGTCGGTAAGTTCTCTTTCAAGACTTGTCTGTCTGTCTGCTCTTTCATGTCTCGTCTGTCTGCTCTTTCATGACTCATCTGTCTGTCTGCTCTTTCATGACTCTTCTGTCTGTCTGCTCTTCATGACTCGTCTGTCTGTCTGCTCTTCGTGACCCGTCTGTCTGTCTGCTCCTCGTCTGTCTGTCTGCTCTTTCATGATTCGTCTGTCTGTCTGCTTTTCATGACTCTTCTGTCTGTCTGTCTGCTCTTCATGACTCTTCTGTCTGTCTGCTCTTAATTACTCGACAGTTTTTAACTCTTCCATCTTTATTTCAGGTGGATTCACAAAAACAAGTATGTGATATTTCAAACGCAGTTTTTTTGAAATGCCTTGTTTCCTGCTGAAGTGACTTCCTGTGTCTTTGTTGTTGTTTATAGACAAACAGCTGTTTGGTGAGAAGACAATGATTATGTAATCATTTGTTTTCAAACTGTTTCAGCACTTTGAAAACAACGTGTGTGTGAGTGTGCATTTGTGTGAGTGTGTGTGTATGAGTGTGTTTGTGTGACTGCGTGTGAGTGTATGAGTGTTTGTTTACAAAAATATAAATTAATAATTATTTTCTTTTGGAAACAAAATAATGATTTCTCTTAAGTTTTATTTTCAAATGTTAATGATCTGCATTAGTGAGAACTTTACTGAGACAAATTATGATGATGGGATTATTGTGACATCACTAAATGACATCATTGTGATGACATTATGATGTCACAACTGATCAGTTCTCACTAATACAGATTAAAGAGAAATGATTCTTTTGTGAAGCCACGCCCCCTGAACTTACACACTCACAGGTACCACCCACTCACAAACTTTATGTTTTATGTTGTTCATGTTCACTCATTCGTCTGTTCACAATTTCATCTCTTCACTCATTCATCTGTTCACAACTTCATCTCTTCACTCATTCATCTGTTCACACCTGCATCCTTTCACTCATTCATCTGTTCACACCTGCATTCTTTCACTCATTCATCTGTTCACACCTTCATTCTTTCACACCTTCATTCTTTCACTCATTCATCTGTTCACTTGTTCACCTGTTCAGGTAGAGACATCTATAGGAAGGTTCAGGGAAGAGAATGCTCTGCCCACTCTGCCATTATCAACATCACAGGTAATCTTTGGTCACTCATCCATGCATGTGTTCACCTGCTCATGTGTTCATCTGTCAATCATACTCCTGCCCCTCAGAAGAGGGGAGCAAGGTGGGTGTGACAAAGAAGGAGGAGGAGGAGCGACGTATCGCTGAGCTGGGTCGACCCACGCTGGGTGAACACATGAAACTGGAGGTCGTAATTGAGGAGTCGTACGAGTTCAAGGTCACTGTTGCTATGGTTACAGCTGTGATCACACTGATGCATCCTCTGGGTGGCGTTGTTCTGACCTTTGTGACCTCGCTGTGTTGCAGAATATCGTGGACAAACTGATCAAAAAAACCAACCTGGCTCTGTTGATCGGGACAAACAGCTGGAGGGAGCAGTTTGTTAATGCCATCACCGTCAGCTCTGGTACGACCTCCACCTTTGACCTTTGACCTCGTACTGCTACACATTCTGTGCGAGAGGAAATCTGTAAAGTCTCAAAAGATCAGATTCTTCCAAATGTCCCGATGTTTGAGCATAACCTGTTACGTCACCATGAGCACATTAATGCTAACCCTGTCGCCATCACATGTCACCATGCATTAATGCTAACCATAACCCTGTCACCGCCACATTTTGTCATGAACGCATTAATGCTAACCCTAACCCTGACACCACCACATTTTACCATGAACACGATAATGCCATATTAGCATAGCATTAGCCCTAGGATATGTTAGCTTAGCAGTAGCCCTAGGATATGAGTTAGTTTAGCATTAGCCCCAGGATGGGGAGTTAACTTGTCATTAGCTACAGGTTAGGAGTAAGCTTAGCATTAGCCATATGAGAGGGGTAAGCTTAGCATTCAACGTAGGGTTAGCATGGCTCCAGGAGAGTTAGCTTAGCGTTGAGCTCATTGCTCTGGATGTTTTCATTTGTGGTCAAACATTTAGCCTTTATTCTGACCGTCTCACCTTCTGACCTTCCTCCATCTCAGGTGATGATGAAGATGACGATGGCAAGGACAAGCTTCCATCCTGTTTTGACTATGTCATGCACTTCATCACCATCTTCTGGAAGCTTCTGTTTGCCTTGGTCCCACCCACAGATGTGTGGAACGGGTGGGCGTGTTTTGTGGTGTCCATCTCTGTCATCGGGATCCTGACCGCCTTCATCGGGGACCTGGCATCACACTTCGGCTGCACCATTGGCCTCAAAGACTCGGTCACTGCTGTGGTGTTTGTGGCTCTGGGCACTTCAGTACCAGGTGAGTCTGACCTGAACGTGGCATGTGACTTCAATTCAAATCAATTCAATTTTATTTGTATAGCGCCAAATCATAACATACATTATCTCAGCTGCAACCTGCAACCTACTTATTTACTTTAGTAGGTCAGGGGACAGACACAGTCTATATGGGGTTTTTAATTGGTGACTGCTCAAAAAGAAGCACAGAGAAGTGTGTAAGACTGCAACTCTGTCTCCTGATCTCAGCTCTGGATTGTCATGGATTTCTAATAAACTTTGCTAAACTTCTAGATAAGAGAGCTGCTCTGGACGCCATCTCTCTTCATGAAGCTTCACCTGTGGAAAAGAATTAAAGAGCTAGTTCATGATTTGTGTCATGTAATCATCAGTGTAGACAGACTTTGTAAACCACTCACTCTCTCACACCAAAGTCTATAGAGAAAATCTGTGATTTTCGCTGGCGGGGACACAGGCGCTGCTGGTCCTCTGCTGCCTCATGTGGTCACTTTGTGTCACTGGGTTAAGTCTAAATTAAATATTTTAAAAGCCAAATTTTAAAAAATAAGACATTTGAACTTAGTGATGGAAGCAGCAGTGGATCAACAACTACTGTGTGTTGTGATGTTAAAATCATTGATTTATCTATGAGGTTTGGTGTGACGTAAAATCACTGATTTATTTATTTGGCTGTTATTCCTTGTGTTTCCACTGACAGCCTGCAAACTTTTCATCATTAAGCAGCGCTGTATCATCTGTGTATATATCACTCTTTGTGTCTCTCTCTCTCAGACACGTTTGCCAGTAAAGTTGCAGCTATCCAGGATCAATATGCTGATGCCTCCATTGGAAACGTGACAGGAAGTAATGCTGTCAACGTCTTCCTGGGTATCGGTGTGGCGTGGTCCATCGCCGCCATCTACCACTTCTTCAAAGGCCAGAAGTTCAGGGTGGACCCGGGAACGCTGGCCTTCTCCGTCACACTCTTCACCATCTTCGCCTTCATCTGCGTCGCCGTCCTCGTCTACCGGCGCCGGCCGGACATCGGTGGGGAGCTTGGTGGACCTCGTGTCCCCAAGATTCTGACCACCTGCTTGTTCTTCAGCCTGTGGCTGATGTACATCATCTTCTCCTCACTGGAAGCCAACTGCCACATCCAGGGCTTCTGAGCATACGGGTTTTAACGGGTTCTGACAGAAGTGATAAATAGTTCTGATGGACTTTTAAAGGCTCCAGTAGGTTCCATCAGATTCCTGAACAAGGACAAGGACAAGGAACTGTCACCTCATGATTCTCACAGGGTCTGATGGGTTTGTATAAACTGAGATGAAACTGACAACTTTTAATTTCTAACGCCCACTATAGCCTGGGTTCTGTTGGGTTTAGTTGTGTTCCCTTGGGTTTTGTTTGGTTCTGTTGGGTTCAGTTAGTTCTTTTGGGTTCTGTTGGTTCTGTTTATCTGCTTCCCTTTATTAAAACACATTTTTCCTGGACCGTCAATCTGTGTTTGTGTCCCAATCATCGAGGCTGCACCATCCAACGAAGAGATTTTTAAACCACACCCACCAATGATACATTACATAACATGTCATTTGGCTGACGCTTTTATCCAAATCAACTTACAATGGAATTGAGTATAATCAGCCAGGGGTGGAGTCAAACTTGCGACCATTGTTCCCATGATGTGAAGAAACACATTTAAAGCTACTTTATGCTAACTTATAGCTAGCTTTACATTAAGCTAACTTTATGTTGACCTATCTTTGACTAACTTACATTGTTGTTAGCATCATGAAAAAGTTTGGTGAGGGAGCGGGGCTAACATCTTTGTGGGAATACAGAGCTATAATGATAATTGTTCTAATTATAACTGATCAGTTTATTCACCTTTAACCCAGTTCATGAAGTCATCAAGTGTCGTGATGACACATGAAAAAATAGACAAGGACTTTGACTTTTAGAAAATACTAGTATATATTAATACTTAATATATACTTGCATACTTGAGTATTGAGAAAGGGCCATCCATGATCCAAAGGCTCATGAACGCCAGTCTCACATCCGGGCGTTCTGCTGCTTCTCATTGGCTAACAAAGCTTACAATAACATTTTCAACATCCTTCTTTTGGCTGAAAGGAAGCCAATGAGATCCCTCACTGAGACGCAGGCCAGCAAAGAGAGACCCAGCCCAATGGAGCCATCTGGTGTTCGTTTTTGGAATGTAAAATATATTAAAGTCTGCAGGAACTTTGATTCGAGGCCAAAAAGTGTTTTATTGAACACTAATAGTGATATAAAAGTGAAAAAAGTAGTTTAATACATGAGAAAATACAAATGGCACAGATGTTTCTAAAATGTGCCAAATGAGACCTCGTCTCTACTTTCTGTACTAAAACCCTCTCCTTAGACTCCTTAGACTCCTTAGACTCCTTAGACTCCTTTGTCTTTGTCTTTGTCTTCCTGAGTCTTGACTCCGGTTTAGACTCCTGAGTCTTCGTCTGAGGAGTCTGCCGCTTCAAAGTGAGTGCTGCTTTTTAAAAGACACCTGATTAGGTGCTGATTGATTGCAGCTGAGTGGCCACTCCCTGTAGCCAATGACACTTCAGCGAAGCTGACTGGGGATGATTGGTTACAGCTGTGTTGGCCATGCCCCTGTAGCCAGTGAAACGTCTCACCTGGTGATGGTGATGGCAATAGAAACTAGGTCAAAACAGCAACAATAACAACTTTGTCTTTGACCTAGCAGACAAAATATCTTAAATAACTTTCACCTTAACTAAACAGACAAGTCAAAAGTCACTAAAGTCAAGCAACACAGCTAGATAAAATAGCAATTAATGAAATAGCAACCAAATAAGAAAGACCTACAGAAGTGATACTTAGCTTAATTCCAGTAGTCCTATGAGATACCCAGATAGTCCAAATGCACACTGTAACAACACTTGTTCCACTGGTAGCACCTGTTCCACCGGTAACACCTGTCCCACCTGTAACAACACCTGTACCACCTGTAACAAAACCTGTTCCACCTGTAACAACACTTGTTCCACCGGTAACACCTGTTCCACCGGTAGCACCTTTTCCACCGGTAACACCTGTAGCAACACCTGTCCCACCTGTTCCACCTGTAACAACACCTGTACCACCTGTAACAAAACCTGTTCCACCTGTAACAACACTTGTTCCACCGGTAACACCTGTTCCACGGTAGCACCTTTTCCACGGTAACACCTGTAGCAACACCTGTCCCACCTGTTCCACATGTAAAAACACCTGTTCCACCGGTAGCATCTGTTCCACCTGTAACAACACCTGTTCCACCGGTAGCATCTGTTCAACCGGTAGCATCTGTTCCACCTGTAACTGTTATAATCTAATAACATGGGTCACACTGTGATACATGGCGTTTTGCTGTATGTTGCTGGATAGTGGGGAATGTACCTTTAAGGGACTGCGTTAATATTATGGGATGGATACATGTTGAATGTGTGACAATAACGGAAGTAAAAGGCAGTGTTGGTTCAGACATCAAAACGTGTGTGCGTGTGAGTTTTGTACACAACATTTGGCGACAAGGATGGCTGGATTTAACCCGAAGTGTTTCTCGCAGTGCCCGGGGAACCCGCGGTGCCATGGACACGGTGGCTGACAGGGTTTAATGCTTATGTTGATGCACTGGGCACGGATGCACATTACGTCACAGTTTTCCCCGCCCACTGACAGTGATGACAGCCGGCCTGTGCAACAAATGAACAGAAAGCGCCTCCCTGTGGGCCCTGGACACAATTGCTCCCACGCAACAAGAGCATCACAGTGCCCTGTCCGTGGACAGGTTTGCAGAAACTGTTCTAAACTGAACCATTTCGCTAAAGTCTGCCACCCACGATGCCCGCCTACGCAGAGTGTTTGAGGCTCTCACCAAACATCATCTGACTCTGAACAGCTGAACAGTGAGAACAACTACTCACAAACAACAGCACCCCTTCGCCAGCTCTTGAAGAAGGAGGAGCCCTGGGACTGGTCACCACAGTGCACTGAGTCCTTTTCAATGTTAAAAACACAGTTGATTTCGCCTCCTGTCCTTGCTCACTTCAGCCTCTCCAGCCCAACCTTACCTGCAACGCCTCCATTGCTGCAGTTGGACCACTTTTCTGCTCGACGACGGATCACGGTGGCATTCCAGTAGGCTGAGGAAAGTCCCAGAGCCCCTCTCTCAGGGCACAGCCTCGGCACAGGGCCCGTCGCTGTTCCTGTATAACATGGCCTCTGATCCGGGCCCACCCCCGGTTCCGGTGCCGCCCCCGCCCCTGTTCCACCCCCCATGGCACCTCGCCAGGAGCCTGTGGTGCCAGACCCGAGGCCGGTGCGAGCCGGTGCGAGCCAGAGCTTGGCCTGTTGTCTTGCGTGACTATGTCACGAATTACCATGCTTAGTTAAGCAGTTTTGTCATGGACTCTTGCCTAGTACTCTGTGCTGTCATGTTGTATTGCCATCTTGGTTGTACGTTTGGGTGTTTTTGAATGGGGGGAGAAATGTTATGTTCTAAAAACATGGGTCACATACATGGCGTTTTGCTGTATGTTGCTGGATAGTGGGGAATGTACCATTAAGGGACTGCGTTAATATTATGGGATGGATACATGTTGAATGTGTGACAATAACGGTAAAAGTAAAAGGCAGTGTTGGTTCAGACAAAACGGGTGTGCGTGTGAGTTTTGTACACAACACCTGTTCCACCGGTAACACCCGTTTCACCGGTAACACCTGTAGCAACACCTGTCCCACCTGTAACAACAACTGTTCCACTGGTAACACCTGTTCCACATGTAACAACATCTGTTCCACCTGTAACAACGCCTGTTCCACAACAACATCTGTTCCACATGTAACAACATCTGTTCCACACATAACAACGCCTGTTCCACCTGTAACAACACTTGTTCCACCAGTAGCACCTTTCCACTGGTAACACCTGTAGCAACACCTGTCCACCTGTTCCACCTGTAACGACACCTGTTCCACCTGTAACAACACCTTTTCCACCGGTAACACCTGTAGCAACACCTGTCCCACCTGTAACAACATCTGTTTCACCTGTAACAACACCTGTTCCACCTGTAACAACACCTGTTCCACTGGTGGCATCTGTTCCACCTGTAACACCTGTTCCACATGTAACAACACCTGTTCCACCTGTAACAACACTTGTTCCACCGGTAGCACCTGTTTCACCGGTAACACCTGTTCCACCGGTAACACCTATAGCAACACCTGTCCCACCTGTAACAACATCTGTCCCACCTATAACAACACTCATTCCACCTCCAACACACGTGAAGAAGAAATGAAACATTTGGATGAAGCCATTTTTATTCATCAATAACATAAATAAGACAAATGTTTCAAATACAAGAAAATAAATAAATGACACAGCAATAAATTAAAGCTGAGTGAGAAGCAGATTGTTATTTACACACACACTCTCTCACACAATCACTCACACACACACACACTCACTCACACAGGTACACTCACACACAACACTCTCTCACACACACAGACACTCACACACGCACTCTCTCTCTCGCACACACACACAACACTCTCTCCCACACACAGACACTCACTCACACATGCACACACTCTCTCTCACACACACATACACTCACAGACACAGACGCACACAGTTTAAAAAACATTGTCACAGCATCAAACGCTTCAGGTTACAAAAATATCACGCTTATTTTTCCTACAGTCAGTGAACGCAGCAGCTCTCAACCCTAAGTTCACATCTGAACCAGAACCAGAGGAATCTGAACCAGAACCAGAACAATGTGAACCAGAAGCAGACAGAATTTTGAAAAATCAAACACTGATGACATCATCAGACAGAAAACAATCAGAGTTGAAAGTTGCCAAGTCACAGACTGTGACCTCATCACCATCGTGTGAATCCAATCTGGAAGCAGCATCTCTGAGGTGTAGAGGAAATCAACAAACAAACTTCAGGACATGAACGCTGCAGGTTCTCCAGCGAGTGGCGCTGTGACCAAACGCTTTCATAGTCCAGCTGTGTGTCCACACACACGCGCGCGCGCAAACAAAAACAGCATAGAGCGCCCCCCTGTCAAAAAACACTGCTCTTGTCCCACATTGTGGAGTCTTCACAAAGTTCTGGAGAATAAAAACGTCCACAGACACAAACGTTCCGTCTGTCAGCTGATTTAAGGAAATTCAGGTGTTTTGATTCTGGTCCTAGACTGGAAGAAGCTGAAGCTGCTGGAGCTGCTGAAACTGCTGAAGCTGCTGAAGCTGCTGAAGCTGCTGGAGCTGCTGGAGCTGCTGGAGCTGAGGCTGAAGCTGAGGCTGAAGCTGAGGCTGAGGCTGAAGCTGAGGCTGAAGCTGAGGCTGAAGCTGAAGCTGCAGAAGCTGAAGCTGCAGAAGCTGAAGCTGCTGGAGCTGAAGCTTCTGAAGCTGCTGAAGCTGCTGAGGTTGAAGTTGAAGCTGGTGGAGCTGCTGAAGCTGAAGCTGCTGAAGCTGCTGAAGCTGCTGGAGCTGCTGGAGCTGCTGAAGCTGCTGAGGTTGAAGCTGAAGCTGCTGGAGCTGCTAGAGCTGCTGGAGCTGAAGCTGCTGCTGTGACTGTGGCACACGTCGTGCTCCCACATGTTCAAATTGAAACCTCATGCAGTAAAAGCTCAGCAAATCAACAACAGGAGTATCAGAGCTGTGATGTCAGTTTCTGCCGTGAACGTGTGAATTATTATCCACCGTCTCTGGAGGTCATGAAGAGTGAATCAGAAACATCCAGGAGATGTTTTCATGGAAACAGAGGACAGGGTGAAGAGGGAACTGCTTCTACCACGACAACAGCCTGCTGAATTATTTAGCGCTTTGCTAACCGGAGGGGGGTGGCGAAATTTGTTTGACCTTTGACCCCTGGGTCCAAGGATGACCCAAGATGGGACGAGGAATCAAGACACGAGTACGAGAAGCGGCACAGAAACGTCAAACCCCACCGTCCAACCGCCACAGAGGACACTAAAGATGATGAGGTTTGGCTTTGTGGTTATGTACAGTGAGGGACAGGAGGGACAGGAGGGACAGATGTGTGGGACTGGACGACGGTGACACAGCGTTGGCGTCCAAGGTCAGGGTCAAGTCTTTGAGCGGAGAGAAGGCGGAGCTCACAGTGGTCAGTCTGCATGTGCAAAGATGGTTTCTTCTCCAAATGTCCAGACACTCGATTAGCTCCGCCCACTCTCTGTGGTCCAGCTACTGGTGGACCTCGTTGGCGATCAGACTGTCCTCCCCTGACTGGAAATCCGCCTCGTTGATGCCGGTCCCTCCGTTCAGCATCTCGTCGTCCTGAGACGACGCGCAGTCTTCCTCACCGCCGCTGCCCGGCTCGTCTGAGTTTGGGTCCTGGAGAACCTGAGCGATGTACATCTGCTGCTGCTGCTGCAGGAGGAGGAGGAGCATACGGAAACACATCCGGTTAACACAACACACAATCAAGACTGAGCTTCCTCATTGGTTCTTACTGTGTACATTTAGTGTGAGTTAAGAAACACTTCATCTTTACTTAGGCGGTTTAACTAGTTAAGTAAGTTAACAACATAACTGGGTTTACTGTGTAACATTAATCAAAGCTAACAAGACTTTGGCAATGAAGTGCAGTCACTTTCATCTACTCACCTGAGACTTGGTGGAGGGTGAGGACGAGGGACGAGTCGGACGACCGTTCTCCACTGTGTCCACGTCACTGTCCTTTGTGTCAATCTGTGACACAGAGTAAGACAGACAAAGTGAGACAGAGAGTGAGACAGACACAGTGACACAGAATAAGACAGACAGTGAGACAACGTCCTCTATACGTGGACAATCTTTCGTGGATGCTTTGTTGACCTTGTAGTTGTGAGCGCTGAGGTACTTGAAGTATCCGAAGCAGACGTGGGACAGACAGACCACGATGGTCACGATCAGAACCACCAGAGTGAACATTGAGTATGGCGTCTTAAAACCTGTGAGCGTTAAAAACATACTTCAAATCTTTGTCCAATCATTTTGTCTCGTCTGAAATAATAATAACAATAATGATAATAATAAAAATTTGACTAAAATTGACTTTTTTAAGATTTATTTTGAGGTGGACTCATAAGGACATAGAGACTCGATGGCTCAATGGAGACGTACCTGTGCGGACAGTGGAGAAGAAGAGCAACCAGAAGAGGCAGAGGATCGGTGCAGCCACCACCTGAGTGACGGCGCTGGAGTGGATCTTCTTGTCCAGTTTGGACGGCAGATAAGCGTAGTACATGTTGTATCTGTCCACCAGGTGTTTGAGCAGCATGTACATCAGACCTGCGCAGGACCAGCATGTGACTTAATACACCTGCACCAACACCTCTACAGGTCCAAACTGGTACTGACACTGTCTTTACAAAGATTAAGACAGAAGATCTTCAAAATGATCACACTCAAAGCATGACTGACAGCGCATGTTTTCACCTCGTCATGTGTTCACCTCGTCATGTTTTCACCTCATCATGTGTTCACCTTGTCATGTTTTTACCTCATCATTTTTTTACCTCATTCATGTCTCCTCGTTCGTGTCCATCAAACATTTTTTCATGTGATAAAATGACATTGTTGAAGTTTGTTGTAAATCAATGCAATCAGTGCTAACCCTGTGTATCTGCACCAGTAGGGGGAGCAGTGTGGTGGAAACTGACCGAAAGGGACGATGATGGGACAGGTGATGCTGTACGCCATCACCACCGTGAACACGTTCATGATCCAAGCGTACGCTGCTCCGAACTGGAACTCGTAGGCCTGGTGCTGGAGAGACGACACCAGCGATACGTCAGCATACAGTCGCAGCAGCGCCCCCATGAGGCCAACAGAGTTAGTACAACAACAAATAAACGGTTCAGTTTGGTTCAGTTCAGTTTCCATCAGGAATAGAACCAAAATAACCCACTCCAACTGTTCCTTATCATGGGATACCAGCTAGACTGGCTCCACCCACAACAGTCAGCTGATTGGGCGACAGAAATACTGTGTTAATTTAATTGTGTTAATATCCCAGGGAAGTGGAGACAAACGTCCACAGTCTGTCCAAAGACTTACTTTGTCTTTTCGAGACAAACTGAAGGAAAGAGCTGACGTATTGTTGTCGTTGTGTCCATCAGGCCCCACCCACACTCTGACTACCCACAAGCCTGACCCAGACTTTACTGTCCCAAACTGAACCGAACCATGAAGGACACCAGACAACAATGGACACTAGACAATGATGGACACGAGACAACGATGGACACGAGACATCGATGGACACGAAACAACAATGGACAACGATGGACACAAAACAACAATGGACAACGATGGACAGTGATGGACATGAGACAACGATGGACAGCGATGGACACAAGACAACGATGGACATAAACATGGAAAGCGATGAGACAATAATGGATGATGAGACGAGACAACGATGGACATAAGACAACAATGGACACAAGACAACGATGGACGATGAGACAAGAACACAACGATGGACAATGATGAGACGACACGATGATGGACATGAGACAATGATGAGACGAAACAATGATGGACATGAGACAGCGATGGACAATGATGAGATTAGACAACGATGGACACGAGACAACAATGGACATTGATGAGACGAGACAACGATTGGACGCGAGACAATGCTGGACAGCGATGGACACGCGTGTCATGTGACCTCACCCTCTTGACGTTACGGCGGTCTGCGGCCGAGCGAGCCAGGCACAGACGGATCATGTACATGAGCAGACCGGGAATCCGCAGCAGGTCCATGGCGTTCCCAATGAACGCTGACGCAATGACGTAGTTGACAAAGAAAGCTCCATTATCTGGTAGGAAGACGCACCTGAAGGGGGCGACAGAGAGAACATGGTAGGAAACAGAGTTTAACATCATTTATAGAAGTCCATTAAAATTATGTTTATTGCACTAAATAAAATTGAACTGCTGCGTTGAAGAAAATGTGAAATATTAAAAAATTGAAATTGAAATTATTTCATGGACTCACTCAAATCTGAGTGTCCCATCAGCCAGGAACTTCCTGTCAAAGAGCCAGCGGAAGAAAACGTCCAGACTGAAAACAAACATCAGCCGTTAGAGTGAGGTCAACAGAGGTCAGCAGAGGTCAAGGGTCAGCACAGTGGATGTGATCACCTGCTCAGTCCCAGTGACGGCAGCAGCAGCACCATGAAGATCAAGAAGGTGTAACATTTATGCATCGTCGTCCTGTTTTCTCCTGACCTGCAGAGGGCGCAACACAGGGTCAGACAAGAGTCAGACCAGGGTCACACCAAGGGACAAAATGTCACAATGAAATTAATGTTGACTGTGATTCATGTAATCACAGAGTGAAAGTGTGAATTTGAGCTCATTTCACTTTGATTATAAGAGTAAGACAGATTTCATATATTTAAATATTTTATGAAATATTGTGAAACAAAAACAATCAATAAGTCAGAAGGAAATAAAGAGAGGGACCAGGAGGAGAAGGAGCAGTAACAGTAGGGGGAGGAGCAGCACACATACCTGGTCCAGTGAGCCTCAAAGAAGGCGGAGTAATAGACGATGGTCGGCAGCAGAGCAGAAAAGGCCCAGAGCAGCAGAGTCGGGAAGAACTGAGTGACAATGGGATTCTGCCAGAGAGAGAGAGAGAGAGAGAGAGAGACGGGTCAGTAGGTCCCCTACGAGTCCCACCATGACCTGAAGTGGACACACAGTGGGCACACAGTGGCTGAGCTCTCTCACGTTCAGATACTCCACAGGTTTGGTGACGTTGAACTTGTCCATGGTGGAGATGATGATGGCAGGTGTGGTGAGGAAGAAGAGCAGGATGAAGAGGATGCAGTTGATGATGAAGCAGCGGATCCACCACCTGACTCCGCCCAGGGACAGGTGCTCCCTGCAGGAACACAGCAGGACACAGTGTGAGCTGATCTAAAAGGGTTTAAAGTCTGGTTTCAGGTGGGCGGAGTTTGTGGACGTACCAGCGGACGTTCTGTGGGTCGGGCGCGTAAGAAACGCTCCAGCTGTGGACGTGGAGAACCTCGCTGAACTGAGAGGAACGTGGCTCCTGGCGACAGCGACAACCCTGAACCTGACACGCGTTAAAGTCCTTCAGAATACTGTGGGGTCACAGAGGGGAGGGGTTACACAGAGGGGTGGAGTCACACAGAGGAGGAGTCATTAGATGCTTGGTGTGATCCATAGATTTGTTGTTGACGTGTTATTTTGTTTTTAATGTAAATGTTTTGACCTGACAGTTTGAAAGTCTTTAACTTTGAATTTTAGATTTATATTAAAGTCGCACGGTCATTGTATACATATATATACACACACTACTCTACAATGCAGTAATATATCTACTGTATTTTCCACTTTGTACTGTATAAGTTAATAAAAAATAAATTAATAAATCAAGTTAAATATTTAAAATAATAACAATATTATGCATTCATTAAAAGTATTTCACATGTTCATTCATCAACACTGTAGGGAGCGGTAATGAGGCTTAAGCACTTGGTGCCACCTGCCATTCAAACAGTAGAACAAGGAAGTAGCTGCTGTTTCAATTGGAGAATCATACTTATTAGTATCTACTCCAGGCGTACTTCTCAAGTACGCAAGTACATCCTTGCATACTTCAGTATTGAGAAAGGGCCACAGACTCCTGCCAGAAACAAGGTTAGCATAGGGGCGGGGTCAGGGGCGTGGCTCACCTAGCAGTCATTGCCTCATTCTGGAAGGTGACAAAGGCCATGCCCAGAGGTTTGGTGTGAACCTTCTCCTTCTCCTTCCTGTACTCCTCCTTCAGTTTCGCCTCTCTCTTCGTGTAGAAGCTGACCGCCTCCTCCTGCACAAGTTTAGCATGTTAGCATTATCTGAGGCTAAACACACAGAGAGTTAGCATTATTTGAGGCTAAACACACAGAGAGTTAACATGTTAGCATTAACTGAGGCTAATCACACAGAGAGTTAGCATCAGTGCAAAAGTTAATCTGAGGCTGAACACACAGAGAGTTAGCATGTTAGCAATAACTGAGGCTAATCACACAGAGAGTTAGCATGTTAGGATCAGTGCAAAAGTTAATCTGAGGATGAACACACAGAGAGTTATAATGTTAGCAGCCATGCTAAAGTTTCAGACTGATCGAGCAGATTTTATACTTTATACAAAGTGAAATTGCTAAAATAAAAGCTGATGAGTATGTTGATTTGAGTGTGGGGCGGAGCTTAAGATTGAGCAGAGTGTGGGGCGGAGCTTCACCTCCTCACAGCCAGTGATGGCGCAGCAGCAAAGATGTCCACAGGGTTTGGGGTTGATCATCGTGGGAACGTGTTCCTTTGACATCAGGTCAGTGAAGAACTTCTTACTACGCTCTGTCTTCTTCCTGTGACACACACACACACACAAACTGAGTTGAGAATGAAGACCAGAGGTGATGATGTCAGGTGATGATGTTTCCCAGCATGCACCAGGCCATGGCAGTGGGGGCATATCTCACCTCTCAGCGTTTAGAGACATGAGTTTGGCCACGTTGTAACAGATTCTCGCCTCCAGCACCGTGCAGTTCTCATAGGCCTGTCTGAATACACCAGAGGACAGAGACAGTGAGGAAAGAGACAGAGAGGACAGAGACAGTTAGGACAGAGACAGTGTGAGGACACTCACTCAAAGTGCTCTTTGATCTGCGTCTCCTCGGCGTATTTGGAGATTCCATTGATGAATAAAGTTCGTTTCACCTGCCAGACAAAAAACAACAGAGATGAACAAACACAGAATGTCCCTTTAATGGACTCATGTGTCCAGAGCTCTGTGTTTGTTACCAAGTCGTCCTCTTTGTAGTGCATCTTGGACGTGTGTCTCCTCATGCTGTAGACAGTGAGCAGCAGATACATGTAGGCGAACGTGGTGTGGATCCACAACAGTTTAGTCCTGAAGAAAAGAAAACAACAAGAAAACTCTGAGCTGCTGAGCTTGGCTAACAATTCCCCATGCTAAGTTAGGCTAACACGCCCCCCTGTTGGAGCTAGACTAACACTTCTCCATGCTTTGTGCTAAGCTAGGCTAACACTTCACCCTGCTGAGCTAGGCTAACCCTTCCTCATGCTAAGCTAGGCTAACAGTTCCCCTGCTGGAGCTAGGCTTACACCTTCC
>NW_025321595.1:5000-42169 GCF_019176455.1 Solea senegalensis | reverse complement strand
AAAATCACTGATTTTCTCTATGGGCTCTGGTGTGGGAGAGTGAGTGGTTTACAAAGTTCAAGTTCCTGTTGTCTGTCTCACAGTGAGATAAAGACGTGGACGTGTGTGTCTTAAGTACCTCCTTCCTCTGGTGAATCCAGGCAGTGCCACTGTGGAGCGCGAGGGTCTGACGGCGACGCTGGTGAAGGACATGAGGAACTACTTCCAGATCAGCCCCGAGTACTTCTCCATGCTGCTGGTGGGGAAGGACGGCAACGTGAAGTCGTGGTATCCGTCGCCCATGTGGTCCATGGCCATCATCTACGACCTGGTGGACTCCATGCAGCTGCGCCGGCAGGAGATGGCCATACAGCAGTCGCTGGGCATGCGCTGCCCCGAGGACGAGTACGGCGGCTACGGTTACCACCAGCACGGATACGAACACGGCTACCAGGACGGCTATCACCAGGGCTACGGCTACTAACTGCTGTGTGTGTGTGTGTGTGGGGGGGCTAAACTGAGAGCACACACACGTCAAACCTGTACGTCTCGTGTCCTTTAACGTTTGCTAGCACTTAGTGGAAGCTTCCACAGCGAGTTTATGCGGCACAAAATATGCTGTCGTTCTAATCACTTTAAAGGGGCAGTTTGGGATTTTTTGAGGTAAAACTCTGATTTTAGCCACTTAAAGGTTCACTCTGTCACATTCACCAGGGTTTATGGGCAGAAAATAGATACATATATAAAGAAATAAATATAGAGTCCTTAAGTGTACAACAGCTTTAAAATAAAAGTTGTTTGGTTTTCACAGCCTTAAAATAAGCCTTTTATACGAGGAATATCACAGACTACAGCTTTAACATGAGGCTCGCCTGATTAAAATGTGTGCACTACTTTAAGAGCATGTTGATGCTTTTACTGAGCTGTTTCAACAGGAAACTGACGTTTGGGACACTTTATTAAATTGCTCACTGTCCCACACCAAACCCCATAGAGAAAATCAGCGTTTTTAGCCAGTAAGGACACAGGTGTTGTTGATCCACTGCTGCCTGAGGCTTGAAGGTGATATTTAGTAAAATTCTGTGGTTGAAATCCTTTGTTCAGATTGACCCGAGTGACACAAAGTGACCACACGAGGCAGCAGCAGACCAGCAGCTCCTGTGTCCCCGCCAGCTAAAATCACTGGTTTTCTCTATGGGGTTTGGTGCAGAGGATTACAAAGCAACACAAACCTCAGTTTCCCGTCAGAAAATGTTGTGTAACAGTGAGATAAAGACGTGAACATGTTCTGAAGATGTCGTACACTTAAAGTAACCCACTCCATAAATCCTGAACTGTCCCTTTAAGTGGCTTTAATCATGGTTGATGAGTTATGACGTGGACAAGCCTGGAGGTTCAGGGATCTGATGTTTACTTCCTGTTTGTGTGTTTTAAACAGAGTTTTGCACGTTGTTGTTGTTATTGTTGTGTTTTAAATGTTTTATTTCTGTAAATCTTCAGGTCAAACTCACATCATCCTCCTCCATGTTCAGGCACAGACTTTTATTTTGTAGATATCAGGCTGATGCAGTGCAGTTATCAACCTTTTTTATTTTATTTTGAAGGAAATAAAGAAAGCGGTCACATTATTTTGTAAAGTTTCCGTTTCTATAACACGTTTTTATTTATACTCTTATTTTTTTTTGTCCCAGTATGAAAATAAACGTGGTCTCTGAATTGTTAGCAGTGAAGCTACAGCTCCACCTAGTGGTCAAATAAGGGTACATACTCCCAGTTCATGCTGTTCATGCTCTATACTGAACATTACGGGATGTAATTTGCGTATTTCTTTACATAAACACAAATATTTTGCTGTAAAGTAACTTTGTCATGTGTGGATGAATAAAGTCAAATTAAAGCAAACTAAAGAAATAACTCTTATAAGTTTCTCTTTGACTTTAAATAAAAGCTCAATTCAGCTGAAATATGTACAAAAACATGCTATAAAAGCAGAACTCTCTTTTCTCTTCACTATAACTTACTGTTATTTAAAAGAAGTTTGCTTTTATTGATATATTTATTCACAGTTTTATCTTTAAAAACAAACAAACAAACATTCATACATGTTTATGGCACAAATTAGTCCACGAGTGACAGGTTTAAGGCTGTGTGGGTTGTTGTGTATTTTTTGTTGTTTGTGCTTTGATTAATTCACATTTTGGAGGTCAAAAATGTTTCCATTCATGGTCCTGGCTTCAGACTGTTGTGTATTTAAAATGACACACTGTGGTGTTTACACGAGAGCTGCATGAATTCATTATCATTATTATTATTCTAATAATCACCTCCTGAGTTAATCATTAAAGTTTTCGTTTACTTTGAAAACAAAATAAAAAGCCAGAATTCTCACTTAAATCGTGGAATTCTGGCTTTTTTCTCTTTCATTTTGTTTCACAAATGGGGCTCTGATCGTCTTCTGCAGATTTCAGCTGAAAATCTTTGCATTGTGTGGGGATGTCAGACACTTTAGTGACATTTAACACTTTCTTCTGACCAAAGAACTTGTTGTTGTAATGGGAAAATAATATAAGAGATTAAATTCCCTGCGTCGTGCTGGTTTCACACTGGCTGCGTGTTTCTGTTTCACACAGAATTCATCTTTAAACATCATTAAACATACTTTAAAAAACTCTTAATACTCGTCTGTATTTAACTTAGCCACGAAAGTGCAGATTTCACAATAAAAGCCTGATTAGATAAATATGAATGAATAAGGGAACAGGAAACTGAACTTTGTAAACCACTCACTCTCCCACACAGGAGCTGCTGGTCTACTGCTGCCTCGTGTGGTCACTTTGTGTCACTAAATTAAGTCTTAATGAAATATTTCAAATGCCGAATTGACAAAACCAGACATTAGCCCTCAGTGATGGAGGCAGCAGTGAATCAACAACTCCTGTGTGGTTTGGTGTAGGAGAGTGAGTGGTTTATAAACTTCAGTTTCCTGTTGGAAAACTCTGTCTCATGACAACATAAAGAGATAAATATGTTTTTTTTATTATTATTTTGTAAGCATTTAATTGTTTTATTGTTTTTATTAATGATGTTTTGAAGCTACTTTCTGTCATTTTCAGCTTCTTAAATGTGAATATTTTCTACTTTCTGTCATTTTTCAGCTTCTTAAATGTGAATATTTTCTACTTTCTGTCATTTTTCAGCATCTTAAATGTGAATATTTTCTACTTTCTGTCATTTTTCAGCATCTTAAATGTGAATATTTTCTACTTTCTGTCAATTTCAGTTTAAATGAATATTTTCACTTTCTGTCATTTTTTCTGCTTCTTAACACGTGAATATTTTCTACTTTATTACTTTTTCAGCTTCTTTTAAATGTGAATATTTTTTCACTTTATGTCAATTTCCAGCTTCTTAAATGTGAATATTTTCTACTTTCTGTCATTTTTCAGCTTCTTAAATGTGAATATTTTCTACTTTTCTGTCATTTTCAACCTCTTAAATGTGATTTCAGCTTCTACAATCTGTCATTTTTCAGCTTCAATGTGAATATTTTCTACTTTCTGTCATTTTCAGCTTCTTAAATGCTTCTTAAATGTGAATATTTTCTACTTTCTGTCATTTTTCAGCTTCTTAAATGTGAATATTTTCTACTTTCTGTCATTTTCAGCTTCTAAGCGAATGAATATTTTCTACTTTCTGTCATTTTTCAGCTTAAATGTGAATTTTCACTTTCTGTCATTTTCAGTTTAAATGTGAATATTTTCTACTTTCTGACATTTTTCAGCTTCTTAAATGTGAATATTTTCTACTTTCTGTCATTTTTCAGCTTCTTAAATGTGAATATTTTATACTTTCTGTCATTTTTCAGCTACTTAAATGTGAATATTTTCTACTTCTGTGATTTCTCGGCTTCTTAAATGTAAATATTTTGTACTTTCTGTCATTTTTCAGCTTCTTAAATGTGAATATTTTCTGCTTTCTGTCATTTTTCAGCTTCTTAAATGTGAATATTTTCTACATTCTGTCATTTTCAGCTTCTTAAATGTGAATATTTTCTACTTTCTGTCATTTTTCAGCTTCTTAAATGTGAATATTTTCTACTTTCTGTCATTTTTCAGCTTTTCTCGTTCCTTTGTTCCATTTGACAAATAATTCAAACTGAATCATTTTGTGTTTGTGGACAAAAGCAAGACATTTTGTGGACACTGGACATCCTTGTGTCTAAAATAATGTTGAATATCTTTGGTTAGTCTGAGGAAGGCAGCCATTTTGTTATTTGGGGAAAACCCTTTTTTTTCTGTTTTTGTTGACCTTTCCTATTCTCTGAACTATGACGACATGATGATGTGAATGAATGAAAATAAAGGGACACATGTGAAACCAGCCTGAGACAGCGCACGGTCGAGTAAACACCAACATTCACAAGAATATAAGTCTGAAAGTCACCTGCGTTCAAAGAGCTGCACCTTCAGCAGGAATGACACGAGGATGTGACACTGAGGCTCCTCCCACTGGACCGTGTCGTCAGCAGCGCACGCACGCACACACACCCACACACACACACACACAGCAGCCTTCAGCGCCTGACAGGAGTCAGACTGTGTTTGTCCACTGAACGTCCAGTCGCACAGACAGAGTGGACATGTAACAGTGTGGCGGACAGGAGGACATTCAGCAGAGAAGACGCTCGTCCTCCGTCCTGTCCTACAGAGACTCCTCCTCAGACTCACTGTCAGAGTTTGGCTTCGACAGAAGCTCCAGCTCCTCGCCGTCCTGCAACACACGGCGCGATCGTGGTGAATGTCACAGATCAGGGTTTGTTTTTTAAAATGTCAGTTTAAGTTTACGACATCTTTAGAACACGTTCACGTCTTTATTTCACTGTGAGACAGACTTTAACAACAGGAAACTGACGTTTGTGAACCACTCACTCTCCCACACCAAACCCCACAGAGAAAAACAGGAGCTGCTGGTCCTCTGCTGCCTCGTGTGGTCACTTTGTGTCACTGAGGTAAACGTGAACAAAGGATTTTAAAAGCTGAATTCAAGAAAACAGGACATTTGAACTTAGTGATGGAGGCAGCAGTGATCAACAACTCCTGTGTGTGTGTGTGTGTGATGTTAAAATCACTGATTTTCTCTATGGGCTTTGGTGTGGGAGAGTGAGTGGTTTACTAACAGTTTCCTGTGTGTGTGTGTGTGTGTGTGTGTGTGTGTGTGTGCGCGCGCGCGTCTCTCACCCCTCTGGACCTCTCAAACACCTCCCCGTTGATGACCCTCAGCTTCTCCTGCTGCAGACTGTACTCGGGGTCTTTGGGTCGGCTGGCGTTGTAGATGAAGATGGACAACAGGACCACGGGCGCCTGCAGGAAAAAGTCCAGCGAGGGGCGGAACTCAAACAGGAAGTAGGAGAGCGCGGCGACGAGGACGGTGGTGACCTGTCCCGTCAGCACGTGGAACATGTTGTCTCTGAACTTCAGGATAAACGCCACAGACAGACCCAGAGCGGCTGACGGGACACAAGACAGTGTCTCACGTCTCAAGACTTCAAAACTATATCTTATCATAGAATTATCATTTTTAATAAAAGAAATGCTCATTTAGCCAATGAATAAACTTTATTTAGGTATCATTTAATCAGAAATGACAAAGAATATCTTTATTTAGTAATGTAGCTGCATTTAAACTAATTATTTTAACTGATTGTTAATCCATAAACACGTTTATAAACAAAGAAGAAAAACTGGCTCAACCTCAGGGATAATTCCCACTCTGCTTTATCTCATTTCTTTGTTTATCATGAGTTCAAATGTTTATTTAGCTGCTAAAATCTATGTTTTTTCATTAAAAATGTACAAATAATATGAATGAATGGCAAAACCTATTCTTTGTAATGTTAATACCTGCAATAAAGTCTAAATGTCCAATATATGAGATATCTTTCAAAATAAAGCTGTTCTGTTTCTCTGAGCTCAGGGATTTATTCTCTGACATAAATGTTCATTCTTCTCACAGTGACTATTAAATATTGTAAATTAAAAGAAAATGTACAGTCATGTGTGTATTTAGGTTGTTTACAGTCGTTAACGTTAATTCTAAATAACATCTGGTGTGTTTTATTCACATGAGTAAGAAACAGTGAAATGTGCATAAAAATGTGGTCAAATAATCACGTTAAAAACGGAGTATTCCCACATTATTATATGATGATTCCATGAATGTTTATATAATATCATATTATATTTCTATTTTGTATTTTATTGTTAATTATATTCATATTTCATACTCATCAATACTTGGTTTTGTTGCTTTTTGTCTCTGATTCTTTTCCTGTTGTAACAAGTGAATGTGGGATTAATAATCTGATGTCATCTAATCTGAAAATGCTCCGTGTCTGTGACTCACCAGTGACCAGAACCAGAGCCAGAGAGAAGACGTTGTGTCCGTGCAGGAGGCCGCAGTGAGCCGTGAGACCTCGCGCCTCGCTGCCGAGCCCCAGGGTGAGAGCGTTAAACACCACGCCGAAGCCGTATCTATGGCAACCAGGAGGAGGAGGGGTTACAGAGAGGAAGCTGTGTCTGTGTGTGTGTGTGTGTGTGTGTGTGTGTGTGTGTCTTACAGTTTGCTGTTCTGGATGAAGATGCTCTCCGTCAGCTGCTCTCCCTCTTTGAGGATCTTCTCGTTGTAGATGTTGGCCATGGACGCGACGACGCACTGCAGCAGCAGCAGAACGTGACCGACTCCGAAAGACCGCAGTCTCCCCGCGACACTGTCGCTCCACGCCTGGACGGACGCAGACGACGACCACGACTCACTGACGAGACGACAGGAGACGACAGGAGACAGAGACGTCTCCTCACATTGTTCTTTAAAATCAATTTATTTAAAACACTGATCAGAATCATGGAGTGAATAAATCACCTGCTGCTGTTCCTCATCTGCTCCAGCAGCTGCGTGTAGAGCACACAGGAGTTGGACGGGGTGGACAGGGCGTTCAGGTGGACGCGGTGGACAGCGCCGGCGCTCTGGCTGCTTCCCGATCCCGTCGTCAGGGACGCGATGGACAGGAAGAGGACCAGTAACGCTGCCCACTGGACCCAGGACAGACGCCGCCTGGAGGACAAGACCAGGAATGCTTTGTTTACTCATTTAATTTAATTTAATTTAATTTAATTTAATTTAATTTAATTTAATTTAATTTAATTTAAACGTCATATCGTTGTAAAGTGACTTACTTCAACACAACTCTGAAGAGCACAGCCGTGGTGAGGATGACAAAGTTAGAGAACAACACTGCCATGGCCTGGAGAGAAGAGGAATCACAGGAGCTCATGTTTTATGGAATCTACTTTTAAGTCATAGACTTAACTGCTGGTCCTCTGCTGCCTCGTGTGGTCACTTTAGCTTAAACTGACCCTTAGATTTTAAAATGATTCACTTAAGTTGGCATTGATTTTATGAGGTGAGACTTTTACTGAGTGGTTAAAAACAAACACTTCTCCAGTATCTCCACTGGTAGCTAAGTTTTCACTATGAATCTCACGGCCAACTTCTTGCTGCTTCTTGTCTGTGTGTAAAACAGTGACTTCATGTGCATCATAAAACAACGTTTCAAAATAAAGCTGAATAATGAACCCTGAGAAGTCATTATTTAAAGAATACTGCATGTTGTTTGAGTTGAGAAAGTTGTATTTCCTTATGTTGCTGGCGTTTACTCACAGGCTGAATGTAGGTGAGCACGAAGAAGATGATGAGGTTGTCTAGAAAGTAAAGGAAAGCCGGGACCGCCCACTTCAGGGAGCTGAGGAAGGACGAGAGCGAGGAATAGCCCAGTTCTCTGCAGGATCGTCCCTCTGTCCAAACAAACAAACAAACAAACAAACAAGACGAGTTCACACAGACACGTCACACACATCAGCTGTGACATCCGACGCAGCTGTGACATGTGACGCTCACCTCGCACTATGACCCTGAGAGACATCACCAGGCAGAAGAGGAGTTTGATGGCCTCAGCGAAGAGATTGACAGACGCAGGCAGGAAGTCGTACTTGTTCTCTGTCAAAGACAAAAACACGACGTGAGGCTTTCACATGTTTGCTGATGTGAACAGAAACATAATAAAGAACTTCATCCACCTGCATTCGCAGAGAACCTGAGCAGCAGGATGCGACTGGTTCCCATGGTGACGCAGCCCAGGCCCAGGGCGAGGGTGTAGGCCGACGACCGCGAGCACAGCGTGGGGCAGGAGCGACCGCGCTCCATGGCTGCTCAGACCTGCAGGAACACCATCAGCAGCACACACAGGCACAAACAGTGACTCCACCAGACTATCTGGATTCAAGAGGATTATCTTCATCATGAATGAATATTTCTGTTCTTTTCTTCATTAATTGTTGAAGTTGTCAAAAGAAAATGTTGAACAGTGTTGATCAGTGTTTGTCAAACCTGGAAATGAGATTTAAAAATCACAGAAAATCAGAGAAACTTTAAATTATTATAAATGCTTCATTTATTATCAAATTAATCAAAATCAAGAAAATAAAATAAATATATATAATATATATAAATAAAAAAATCAATAAATAAAATCAAGTTACACTCAATGATGGATGGACGCAATCCTGGTGAGGGGAGGTAATCCCGACACAAAACGCTGTTTTAAAGAACATTATTCCACAAATATGTATGTGATTAATGGTGAATTTCATCATACGTTAAAATTCTGTGATATCACTTTTTAAAAATCTACTTTTCCTCATTTCTATAATGATTATATAATGTTTATTTAACTTTGAATGAGGAGTAATACATTAAAAGAAAGGAGAAATAAAATATTTTAAATTCCATTTCAATAAAATTCAAATAAATCAGCCATATAGGAGAAGACAATACAAATGTATTGGTTGTATGAGTTAATGTAAAATAAAATAATAAAGTGTGTCTTTAAAAGTTCACAACAGCAGCAGCTGTGAGTCATTTTTAACCAGACTGAAGACATAATCCGATCATTAACCAGATTCATGGATAATCACAGGTGATTTTCGCCTGTTTTTTATTCAGATTCAGTTTTTAACCTGTTCTTTTTACCTTTATTCAGTCAGTGTTTACACACGAACTGATGACGTGTGTTAGCAGCAGAGTGTTAGCACAGTTAGCTTCAACAAACTCCTCGTCCAGTGAAAACAACACGCGTTTCCTCTCACGCGTTCACATTAATGTAAAGATAAATGTTTAGAGAACGTATTAAAAACGTAAAAACTCACACAGACTCACGTGTTTTTCTCCGTTTTCAGCGACAAACACCTGAAGCATCCTAATGTTTTTACTGCTGCTGCTGCGGCACTTGTTCTTCCGGGTTCTTGTGCGCAGGCGCGGTGACGCAGTCTGTTTTCAGGTTTCCCGCCTCTGATTGGCGAAACTTTAAAAAAATAAATGTAAATAAAATAACGCTTCATTTTGGACAAATATTAACACGAAGAGACGAAAGATGATAAAAATGAACACAAAGATGCAAAAATAACCTAAATTCAATAAACTTCACAACAATTCAACATCATTTACAGTAATTTAACTTTTAAAGCAAAAAAACTAAAAGATAAAGAGACGACAATTAACCTGAATGACAGTTAAGATGACGAATAACCACAAACAAATCATTAAGAGACATAAAGTATCCCATAAGATACAGGAAATTACAATAACATGACCATAAAGATGCAAAAAAAGAACCCCAAGCATCACTGCAAAGATTTTGATTTAAACTCAATATACTTGACAACAATTCATCATAATTTACAGTAATTCAAATTAATTAACTCTCAGCGTGTACTCAAATTAAAATAAATGGCAATAAAGATGTCGACTAAACACAAATTAATCACAAAGAGAGAAATTAGCCCATATGATAACAAAAGAGCAAAAAAATTACCATATTACAAATGACCATAAAGACGCAAAACATCCACAAATGGTCTCCAGAGAGACAAAAATCATATGAGAGACACAAAATGACAATAAATTGACCATTAAGATGCCAAACAACCACATCATTATTTCAAAATACCACATAGGAGACACAAAATGTGGATAAAATGAGCACAAAAATGCAAGATAACCACAAAATAATCATAAGAGTTATGAAAATGTCCATTTATTAAACCACCACAGCACCCTCTACAGGACTTTAGCAGTAACTGCAACGTAAAAATCAATAATCATAATCAGTGAGAAAGAAAAATACGTACAAATAAATGTAAGTGTTTTTAGGGTAGTTTTCTGCTCCATAAATAAAAAATAAACAGTAAAAGTTTACAGTGGTGTTTTTTTGCCCTTTAATTGTGACTCGTTTTGGTCGCGGGAAATTCTGAGGTCTCAGAAATGTGCAGGGTAATTTATAACCACACTGTTGTTGAGTTTTATTTTAGAGAAGATGAAATAAACACACGTTTGATGGAGATGATTCACAGAAACATGAGGTTTCCATCTGAGGAGAGAAAAAAGAAAAACACCACACACACACACACACACACACACACACAGGTCATTGCCCTGGGACATGATGTGTGTGTGTGTCAGTGACAGATAAAGCACACAGTCGACCTCGTCGTTTCTCAGATGACAGTTTTTCCCTCTCAGAAGAAGCAGAAGTGTGAAGCAGACATGAGGCTCGTGTGCTGGGCTGCAGCTCAGCGTCTCCTGCTGCTCGTCCTGGTTCTTGAGACCTTTCTTCACGTCAGAGCAGAGCAGCATCAAACCAGAGAGCGACATTATTACATCGCTGCTGTCGAGCTCGACTGGAAATACTGGGACAGTGACGCACACAGGTGACAACACGACTGTTACTATTTCACACTTTCACAATTATTTGAGCATGTTTGGACTTTGCTTTGTGCACTTAGAATAGAATTTCTATTCATCTTTTTATTGTTATTTATCCTGCATTTTATCTATAAGTTGTTTCTACACTGAAAAAATCTTTAACTGGTTTATTTACTTTATTTTGAATGAATTGAATTCAAAAAGTTCTACAGTAAAACACAAATAAATCACATGAATTCAATCTAACTTATTGAATTACTAAAAATAACAACCCACCAATAAAGTTAACAAGTTATATGAAGACAAATGCCTCATTTATATGTAAAAACTTCGGTTTGACTTTGTAACTTGTTAATTTGTATTCAAATGAACTAAAAAAAAACACTCAAATGAATTACGTTTTTTTTTAACTAAAATAAAATAAAATAAAACATTGATGTGAAATTATAATTTCTCATAATAATAATGATCCTATCTTATATTTTTGTTTCATCATTGTTAATGTATGTATTTTAGCTGAAGTCAGTCTGTCCTTCAATGTTTTCTCATCTGCAAAAACATCATTTATATATTTAAACAAGTAATAATAAGAATAATATTAATGCTAAATGTGTCCTCAGAGTTCTGTTTATTTTGCCTTCACTTCTGACTAATATTCCGTGTTTTTCCACCGTTGTGTAGGTTTGGTCCCGCCTATAAGAAAGTGGTGTTTCGGGAGTATGATGAAGGCTTCAGGCAGGCGAAGACTCATCCCACCTGGTTAGGTAAATGACGCGGAACGTTTACGTCTTTAAATTCACTCGTCTCACAGACGGAGACACAGGAATGTTTGTGTAGGTCTCTTAAAAGAACTCTGTGATTTAGTACTGTATACCTTTGAAATTTGATTTTGTAAATAAAACTATTGCAGTTGAATCTACCTCCCTACTTCTACCTACCTATCAATCATCTACCTCTCGATAATGGAGATAAAACTAGCTTACCGTTAGCCAAATGTTAGCTAAAACACTAACTACAGCTAAATAAAATGTTTAATTTCAGCCAAACATTAGCTAAAGATGACATCACTGATGTCTGTCTGTCTGTCTGTCTGTCTGTCTGTCTGTCTGTCTTTCTATGAACATTGCAGCACGTGTGCTATCAGGCTAATGATGATGTCATGTTTAGTGTTAAAAATCTCAGTCAGTGAATCAACAACCATAATAATGATGAGTCATGATGAACCTGTTCTCACAGGTTAGAGCACTCACTCACACACACACACACACACACGTGCAGTGTAAGTTAAGTGTAAGTTAAGTGTAAGTTAAGTGTAAGTGTGTGTGTTTGTCTCTGCAGGTCTTCTTGGACCCACGCTGAGGGCCGAGGAGGGCGAGACCATTGTCGTCACTTTCAGGAACATGGCCACCGGAGCTCACAGCCTCCACCCACACGGGGTCGCTTACGGGAAACAGTCCGAGGGTGCGTGTCTGTCTGTCTGTCTGTCTGTCTGTCTGTCTGTTAATGCAGCTGCGGCTGCAGTGACTGGAACAGCTGCAACAAACCCGGAGACACCACGCACCCACAATAACCACTGCATGAGGTTACACAAGATTGGCCAACACAACAAACAACGACTGTTTGTCTTTTTCTAACATATTAACCAGAACAGGCAGATTTATCAGAGCGGACAGTGCTGGAGTCCAACAGGGCGCTGTGTTAGGAACCTCAGGAAATGAACACTAAGCTTTCTTTAATTCTCCCTCAAGTCATTTTAGGGATTTAGACAGAAAAATATCTTATGAATTCAATTAAGAAAGAAGCGAAACATGGTTAAACGCCTGCACAGATGACGTGACAACATGATTTCTTCATTAGCAACTCCACAAAATAAGTTCATGGGAGGATGACGTGAAACCTAAAGAAGAAAAGGTCACATTATGAAAGCAGTGAAAATTAAAGCTGCAGTAGGCAAGAGCAGTATAAAACACAGCTGGTTGATCTCCAGTTGGTTAAATACTGGAATGACATAAAAACCTGTATTTCATTTTATAGAATTAACTATTACAGTGAAAGATATCAAAAAAGTATTTTATTTGTTTACAAATAACTTCAAACAAAACGTATATTTATTTCATGAAAACATCGGAATATAACACTATTTCATTTAAAACAAATTGGGTTTCCAGTGTTTTGATATGGAGGCTCCTCCCACCATCCATCCATCTCTGAAAGGCCCCGCCTACATTGACACATGTTTTTGCCTCTTTTCTGTCCAATTTTAGGTTTCTTTGCAGCATAGGCAGTTGTTACCCGAGATGATCTGTCCGAAAGAAAGGCCCCGCCCACTTAGATGCATGCTTTTTTGGGGTTAATTCTCTCTATTTTAGGGTTTCTTTGCAGCATAGGCAGTTGTTAGCGATGCTAAAATAGCAACTGTGCAGCTGCTGAGTAGAGCAGCCAAAAGGAGGCGCCATGGAGTCTAGCGGGGGGTAGAAGTCGAGTATTCTTGACCGCTGCTGTGCTTTCTTTCATAGGTGCTCACTACTTTGACAACACGTCACAGAAGGAGAAAGAGGACGACATCGTGCAGCCGGGCGGCGAACACGTCTATTACTGGGAGGTGACGTCGGCCGTCGCGCCGCAGAAAAGTGACCCCGCCTGTCTGACCTACACCTACGTCTCACACCAGGACGTTGTCCAGGACTACAACTCAGGTCTCATCGGGACTTTGCTCATCTGCAAGCGCGGTGAGCAGCGGAGACGTTGTCCACGTCCAAAGTTTAGTCCCCTGCTGCTGTGGTTGTTGACGTTTGCTGACTCATTGTCCCCCCCGTCCGTCTGTCCGTCTGTGTCCTCAGGCAGCCTGGACGAGGACAGGAAGCAGATCAACGTCCACCACGAGTACGTGTTCCTGTTCGGGATCTTTGACGAGAAAGAGAGCAGATACAAAGTCGCGAGCGGATACGCGACGGACGACCACGTCAAACACACCATCAATGGATACACACACGGATCACTTCCTGGTCAGTCTGTCAGGTTACCATGGTAACTGGGAGTTACTCCGACAAACCAAACATGTAGAATTAAACTGACAAAGGAAGAAATGTTTTTTTAATTTAATTTAATTTAATTTAATTTAATTTTATTTTATTTAATTTAATTTAATTTTATTTTATTTTATTTTATTTTATTTTAATGAAACTAAATCACGTTCACATTAACTTGCTGGAAAGACTCAGATTAATTAAGTTAATATAAATTGTATGAACACACAATTTCACATTTTTGTTAACACACAAATAATACAAGTGAAGAAGATATACAAACCTAGTTTCACTTCACTTTAGTTTTCATTTAAAAAGATGACATAGAGGAGATGAACGTTGATGTTACTGTAGCTCGACTTCAAACTTTCTGGTTCATTAATCATTCCTGGTTAAAACATGAACCTCTGTTCTCAGTCAGTGCAACCGTAACCATAGCAACAGTGTTGACCCATCAAGTTTTCATGGGTTCATCCGAGTACAACGCCACTGACTTTCCTTTAGGAAGTATCCATAACAGGTTAAATGTGTTTTATGCTTAACTTTTTTTTTACATTTTTAATTTTACATCTTAAACCAGAATTGTTCAATTAAAGCAACAAACGTGACCCGATTTATCTTTCGTCACATTATCGTCTCAGAGTTTGACTCAGTTCTCTTTAAATGAAACAAACAAACTGAACTGATACAGAAAACACAGATAATCTGTGTTTCCACTTTGTTACTGCGCTCACTCCTCAAAACTCCACATGGCCTCGTCATACTGACACATACTGACTTGCATCTGTGTTTCCAAAATAACTTTAACATTTATATTGTTTTGAACGGGTAAAAGAGACATTTCAAAGACGTGTGTTTGATTAATGAACCATAACTTCATTGTTATTTTCAAAAATATGAAGAACAACCAAACACCGACAGTTTCCCCGTTTCCTCCGCAGACGTCAGCGTGTGCGCTCACGCCTCCGTCAGCATCCACCTGGTGGCCATGAGCTCGGAGGCCGAGGTGTTCTCGGTGCACATGAACGGTCAGGTTCTGCAGCAGAATGGACGCAAGATGTCCTCCGTGGGTCTCATCAGCGGCTCCACCGCCACCGCCGGCATGGTGGCCGTTCACCCGGGTCGCTGGATGCTGTCCTCACACACCAGCAAACACATCGAAGGTAAACACGCGTCTCCGCACAGTCCGGAACAAGCTTTGATCCGCTGAATAGAACTTTACGACCGTCTCACACAAACACGACAAAGAGTCATCCCGATATGTTGAGATCATGTCGCTGAGATACCGTAATCTGGATTAGATCCATATGAAATTTGGTGTGATGGTAGAGTGTCTGATCCTGCACATATATACAAATTTAATGAAAATCCGATGAGTTTTCACCACGTTATGATTGTTTTCTTTACAGTTTTGCCTATTATAAGAGAATAGGATTTCTTGACCATGATCATGTTTTATGACGTCATCAGTGGGTACATTTGGAATGAGGGATATACTTAAGTGATCACAGATCAGGAAAAATCCACACTGATCTGTTACGATGTCGATGAGATATTCAGACATCTGAAATTTTTCAATGGGACTAAACTATGTCAAATTTTAAAATCAAATCGGACAGTAGAGCGTCTGATTCTGCACACACTCACCAAATATCATTAAAACCTGATGTGTCAAATTCAACACTCAACTCTCTTTTACAGCAGGCACTGGGCACAGTTAGTTTAGTTACACTTTTAAAATATGTACACATAAATCTTAACTAAGGCGCCACAGAAAATCTCCCATGACCCATCTGTGGGTCCCAACCCAGACGTTGGGAACCCCTGCTTTTGTGTAACTAAACATGAAATGGTTGCTGTTGCAGCTGGTATGCACGCGTTCGTGGACGTGAAGTCGTGCGATGACTTTGAGGCGCCGCGGCGACGCATGACGATAGCACAGAGGAGAGAGAGCAGGCAGTGGAAGTATTTCATCGCTGCCGAGGAGATACTCTGGGATTACGCTCCAAATATGCCTGAACACATTGATGAGTAAGCAGCATTTTTGATTGTACTGTTAGATTTTATGTCATGCTGGAGTATTTCCACACTTCCAAACTGATAGAAACACTGGATGTGTCTTGTTTATCTGCTCGTGTGATTAAATAACGACGTCTTATCTCCTTGTGCAGGGACTTCAAGCACCTCTACTTGAAACAGTCGCCAACACGGATAGGACAGAGGTACAAGAAGGCCGTGTACACGATGTACAAGAACGAGTCGTTCACCGAGAGGATGGAGACAAAGCAGAGGAAGAACGAGCTCGGGATCCTGGGCCCCGTGATCAGAGCACAAATCAGAGACGTCATCACGGTGAGATCTAAGAACATGAAGAGCAGCGGGTTCCCACAGTCAAAGTCTTTCTGGGCCCCCAAACAATTATTATCTGTTTAACATTTATGTCTCTATGTTTTAAAATAAAATTAAATGTTTTTTTTTTTTTTGGTTTTTTATCAATATAGCGATTCAGAAGGATAGCAGGTGTGACTCTATGTTGCTAAAGTCAAATTTCTGGTCATGGAAACAATGTTTGGAAGACACATTTAAAATAATGTCGATAAAATGACACATGGCATCAAGACTCAAGACTGCATATTATTAATCATGTACTTATTTTAGATTAAAACGGATGAACTGGAAATTTTAGTGGACAAGAACATGGAGAATTGCAAAATAATGAGCTGGTATCTTTATCCACCAATGGACTGACTGCCAAATAATGAGCTATTGCGTACATCAACCAACAGACTGCCAAATAATGAACTATTCTATACATTCACCAACAGACTGCCAAATAATGAGCTGCTATCTATATCACCAACACAGTGACCATTATTATTACATCATTATAAAAAAGTAAACAGAACTTCTATTTGTCACCAAAAACACACAAAAACAACTGCTCAAACACAAATATACACAAAAAAAATCCTGGCACACACTGAGTACAAACATTGTTTACATCCTCTTCTCTTTTCACAGATTGTTTTTAAAAACATGGCGTCCCGGCCTTACAGCATCTACCCACATGGCCTCACAATAGAGAAGTCAGAGGAGGGAGTCAACTACCCAGAAGGAGGTACTGATCAGTGTCACCAGTCCTCACTGTCCACACAAAACAGTTATCCTGAATCTAAAGAGGTACTTTGCGATGTGGTTTCCAGGCAACCACTCTCATGGCGTTCAGCCGGGGGAGACATACACGTACGTGTGGAGAGTGGTGGAAGAGGATGAGCCTTTGGAGGGAGACTCGCGGTGTCTGACGAGGATGTACCACAGTGCTGTGGACACACCGCGAGACATCGCATCAGGACTGATCGGACCGATCCTCATCTGCAAGAGTCAGTCCCTGAACGTCAGGAACGTGCAGGTAAAAAGCATCGCCACGTGTCGGCAAGCTAGCAAAAGTCTTGATGTGATCGACCTTTATACATTCCTGTTCCTCTGAAGGTAAATCCTAAAGTCTTTAAACGTTGCTCGACCTTCAAGGGGTGGACATTTGTGGTTGGGAGGGAAATTTGGTTCTGGTCTCCTCTAACAGTGATAACTGTCGGAATCAAAAATGTTGTGTTAATGATCTGTATGAATGGAAAAAGTGAAGGTTATGGTTTGTTTCTACAGCTGAAAGCAGACAAAGAGCAGCACGCTATGTTTGCTGTGTTTGATGAAAACAAGAGCTGGTACCTGGATTACAACATTCGCCGCTTTAGTGATCCGACCAAAGTCAACAAGGCAAACTCAGACTTCTACAAGTCCAATGTCATGCACAGTAAGTTCTTCCTTAAACTGTAGCTAACACAAGTTAATCGTAAATGACAATGAGTAATTACTCTGCATTATTTCTTCATTTATCCAACTGCATCCCCTTCAGGTGCCTGTCAATCACAAATGTCGATGTTTGTGTCCTAACAGCAATTAATGGTTATGCTTTCGAGAGCGGCGAACTCTTGGGTTTCTGCAAAGGTGAGATAGCAACGTGGCACTTGTCGAGCGTTGGAGCGCAGGACTACATCCAGACTGCGACGTTCTACGGCCATCCGTTTGAGCTGAACGAGCGGACCGAGGACTTTCTAAGCCTCTACCCCATGACCGGAGAAACCATCACGATGGCCATGGACAACATTGGTTAGTTAGAACTGGCGATGCCTCTTTGTACCAAAATATTGTGTGCAATGTAGAGGTCTTTTGTTGATGGTTTTTGGTTTTCTTCAAAATAGGGGTCTGGCTCATGGCTTCCCTGAATTCCCATGAAACAACCAAAGGGATGCGTTTGAAGTTCCAGGACGTTGAGTGTTTTCGTGACTCTGTGTACGAGTATGACGATGAACCAGCAACAGTCATAGAATTTACAGTGTGGAAGCCTCCGACCTTGGAAGACATCATGAAGGAAGACCAAGCGACTCCGGAACCTGAAACAAAAGCAAAAGGAGCAAAAACATCTATAGATGATTACACGGACAAGTGGGCAGAGCAATGGGGCATCAGGTCCCTGAAGAGCCAATCTGTGGACTCAGACATGGAGAAGCTGGACCTCTCTTTTCTCGACTATGATGCTGTGGATGTGCCAGATGGTGATACAAATGTTAACTTCAACAGGACAAAGAGTAAAAATGAGACATTTGTTATTACAAAGCTAAAAACACAAAACAAAACGTTTTCCAATTTGATGGAGGTGGACAGTATAAATGTCACCGTGGTAAATCTGCAGCACCGAAGCATGAGTGAGAACACAACACAAATACATACCGCAACTTCTGCTAGCAATTCTTCCATGATCATAACAGAGAACACAACTGACTCTAATAAAATGTTTGATACAAAGAACACAACAGCCCACAATGCTACGGCTTCATCACCTGCTGGAAATGTATCTCGAGAGATGACTAATTTTATGCTATCAAAACAAGAAGCCACCAATGTTACGCTACCGAAACAAGAAGCCACCAATGTTACACTATCAAAACAAAAAGGCCACCAATATTTGCGCTACCAAAACAAAAAGCCACCAATGTTACACTACCAAAACAAAAGCCACCAATGTTTACTACCCAATAATCCAATATTTACGATACCAAAACAGCACCAATATTTACAATAAAAGGCCACCAATGTTATGATGCGAAACAAAGCCACCAATATTCGTTACCAAACAAGGCCACCAATGTTGCGATACGAAACAAGAAGCCACCAATGTTATGATGCGAAACGGGCCACCAATGTTATGATACGAGAAACAAGCCACCAATATTGCGTTAAAAAGGCCCAATGTTACGATAAAAGCCACCAAGATCAATGCGATACCACAAAACAAGCCACCAATATTCCGATACGGCAAAGGAGCCAACAATGTTGCGCTACCAAAACAAGGAGCACCAATGTTACGATACAGAAACAAGAAACCAATATTCACGATACCAAAAAAGCCACCAATGTTACGATACAGAAACAAGGGCCACCAATGTTCGATAAAACAAAAAGCCACCAATGTTACGATACCAAAAAAAGAAGCCACCAATGTTACGATACAGAAACAAGAAGCCACCAATGTTACGATACCAAAACAAGGAGCCACAAATGTTACGCTACCAAAACAAGGAGCCACCAATGTTACGATACCGAAACAAGAGCCCACCAATCTTACACTTCCAAAACAAGAGCCCACCAATGTTACGGTAAATTTGCAAGGAATTGCTAATGTCACAGTATTGTCAGCCGGAAATGCAACTTCCCACTTGGAGACTGATAAAATCAACGGAACCGTGACTGGAGATAACCAGACATCTGTGGACACAACAATGACAGAAGACTCAGAGGAAAGACTCACCAGAGGAGATGTGTTCTCATACTCTCCACCTCTATCCAATTACAGCACCAGCACTCCCAACAATTTAACTGAGGGCAATGTGTCTGTTTCCACTTCAGCAATTAAACATGTGAATGTGTCAGCAAATGCAACGAACCATTCATTGTCCATGCCAGAGATTAGAGGGATTAACAGAACAAGCAGATACAACCTGACCATCCTTGAGGTGGAGAAGAAAGACAACATAACCAGTGAGAACATCACAGCTCCTGCAGAAAGCTTCTCCAATACGACTCTGGATTTGTTTAACCTGACCGTCTCCAGCAGTGGCGTAAACACAGAAAGTTCTGAGGAGCTCAGTTCCCTGGAGAGCAGAGAGGAAGTGCTCATCTACCTCAAAGAAAACAACACAGAAGTGATCAAAACCACCTCGGCCAAAATACAAGGTTACAACTGGACTTATGATGGAACTCACCAAATGGAGCCCATGGAGATTCCTGACCACATGGTGAAATATTTTGAGAAACAAGCCCTTCAAACAACACCAGCTCCAAAAAGGAAGCTCAAGAAGGTGAACTTGCGACACAAGCCCCAGATTGGTGAAGGCATGAAAACAAGGAGGAGGAAGGTCTACAAGCCTCAGGTCAGGAGCGGTTTACCGTTCTCTCCTCGTGGATTCAATCCGGCCATGACTCCGCGTGGGGCACGACCCAGCGTCCCACAGCCTGTATCCGATGAGGATGAGCTCATCAACGTGCCTGTGGTCATCGGTGTGCCCCGGCCAGATTTCAGTGATTATGAGCTGTATGTTCCCGGGGATGAACCAAGTCATCTAGGGCTGGATGAGGAAGACTTGAAAGCAAATGAATATGAATATGTGACCTTCAAAGATCCCTACAGCAGCCATGAGGACTTAAAGGGTCTGAGTCTGGATGAGACAACAAAATACTACCTTAAGGATTTAGGCCCAAACGTGAAGACGTATTACATCTCAGCAGAAGAGGTTGAGTGGGACTATGCTGGCTACGGACAAAAGTAAGCTCAGACATGGCAGAAACAATGACATTTAAGAATTAATATTGTAATACTATTAATTACTGTAATTACTTTACAATAATTACAACACATTGCACAAAATATACACATATCCATAAACATTGTTGTGTTTTCACCACAGGAGGCAGGACAAAATGCAACAAAACACCCAAAAAACATCGTTCACCAAGGTGGTTTTCCGGGGTTACATGGACAGTAGTTTCAGAACACCAGACATCCGTGGAGAGATGAATGAGCATCTCGGCATCCTGGGACCAGTCATCAAGGCAGAGGTTGGACAAAGCATCATGGTAAGACTGTGGTCTAAAGATGTCTGTATCATATTGCTAATATTTGAATTTGGGATAAAATTTAGTGCATTATTTTAGCATGAAAAGTGAAAACAAGCTAGGTCCAAATGAAATGTTTACTTCATTTGTGTTACATGAGCATTATCTGACTGTTAGCAAGAACATTTCTAAATGAATGTGTCTTTTAAAGGTGGTGTTCAGGAACAATGCCAACAGGCCGTACTCCGTTCACCCAAATGGGGTTGCCTACACCAAGCGGACAGAAGGTCTCTCTTATGAGGACGGATCCACATACTGGTACAAATTTGATGATGAAGTTCAACCAAATACCACCTTCACATATCTGTGGAAGGTCGATGCAAAGGTCGGCCCATTGCCAGATGAGTCTGACTGTCGGACCTGGGCATACTACTCAGGTGTTAATCCTGTGAGTAGTTATTATTACAAAAATATAATATGTAATAAGTCGAGAATTTCAAAATACAGACAAAGCTGCTGTGTACAGTTTAAATCCAAGACACACCTTTCTCTTAGGAAAAGGACATTCACTCTGGTTTGATTGGGCCTTTGCTGGTGTGTCGGAAAGGAACCCTGGACAGGAACTTACCAGATGTGCGGGAGTTCATGCTGCTTTTCATGACCTTTGATGAGTCGCAGAGCTGGTACTTTGAGCAGAACATCGAGATAATGCGGAGGAAAAGCCGTCGAAGGATCATGGTACCCCGTGCCGAGGACGACTACAAGTTCCACTGTAATGCACCTGGCTTACTTTTAACAAATTGATCCCAAATCGACCCAAAAAGTCCTTTGAATATGATGATTACATGCTGTGTCTTACTGTTTTTACTTCAGCCATCAACGGTATCATATACAACCTGAAGGGCCTGAGGATGTACACTAACCAGCTGGCACGCTGGCACCTGATCAACATGGGTGGTCCCAAGGATTTCCACAGTGTCCACTTCCACGGACAGACGTTCCTCCACAAGCAGACCACGAGCTACAGACAAGCTGTGTTCCCACTGTTGCCTGGTTAGAACCATACTTTTTATAAGTGGAAACAGACTTTGTTTGATTGATGTTTTGAATGTAGATGGGACATTTGTAGTGGATAGCACTGTTGCCTCACAGCAAGGGTGTACCCCGCTTTTTACCCGACATCAGCATGAAACTAGCTCCACCTCCCGCTGCAAATGAATTACTAAAAATGCATAAAACCTGTCTCTGCAGGGACCTTTGCTACTCTGGAGATGTATCCGTCCAGACCTGGCCTGTGGCAACTGGAGACAGAGGTTGGTTTCAACCAGAAAAAGGGCATGCAGACACTCTTCCTGGTTCTAGATAACGGTACGAACGCTCAAAACCCTGCAACATTTGAAGAATGACTTTCTATCATTCCAATGATTTACTGTTATGTTGTGTTTTTATGCTTGATATGACTTTTTTGTGTCTTCTTAGACTGTTACCATCCACTGGGTCTCCAATCGGGCAGCGTGAAAGATGACCAGATCACAGCCATCAACACCAGAGGTAACCATTTCTCCTCCTTTCTGTGACTACAGTGTAGAAATGATTCCATGACTATGACATCACAGCTCTGTGATCAAAGAGGTCACCGAGTTTGAAAAGTATCTCCATCTTTGAAGGATACTGGGAGCCCCATCTTGCCAGATTGAACAATCTGGGTAAATACAACGCATGGAGCACGGACCAGAAGCACAGCTGGATCCAGGTACGTGTAATAATGTTTTATTTTAATGTATACAGTGTGGGGTTTTTTCAGTGTGAAAACAAACTACTTCCTGTGCAGGTGGACTTCCAGCGGCCGGTTGTGATCAGTCAGGTGGCCACGCAGGGAGCCAAGCAGCTCTTCAGTTACCAGTATGTGGTCCAGTACCTGATCTCCTACAGCACGGACCGCCGCAAGTGGATCTTCTATAAGGGCGACAGCAAGGACCTCAGAAAGGTGGGAGTGGGCGGGGTTTGATCACCACTATGATGGGTAGTAAAACATCAGCAAAGTGACATGTGTGGTCACTTCTTAAATTGAATTCTGGCCGATGTTCAGGCCGATATTCGGGCGTGACCGACACGTGTACAGTGTCGCTCGTGTAGTGTAACATAAATGAAGAACAGAGAGTTGGCATCCTGCTTCGTCTGACCCCCTACGACATGCTCCTGGACGTTGACCAATAAGATAACTGAGAGCTCTGACGCCTCCTCAAGAGACTACCAGGAGCATCACCCACGCTTCGATGACCTATGAACTCACACAGTGTCGGAGTCATAGTCGTAGTGTTGCCAGTCGCCCGACCATCGTGAAAGACAAAAATAAATATGGTATGAATGTCTTTCTCCGTCCTCTACCAGGTGTTCACTGGGAACAGGGAATCCTACGAGACCAAGAAAAATACCTTCTTTCCTCCAATAATTGCACGCTTTGTCAGGCTCCACCCCACCGACTGGTACAACAAAGCCACAGTTCGCATGGAGTTCTACGGCTGCGAGCTCGATGGTGAGTTACTACAGCATGTGTACATGGACGTGGGTGAGCGTAAGTACTGCGATATTCATTGAAGGGTGTTACTTCCGACAAGGACGTTGTTGTTGTTTTCTGTACGTTTGTCCTCCTGTTAGCAACTTCCTGTCCACAGCTTTTTGACGAATCAATGTGACATTTTTAGTGATGGGTGGGTGATCACCCAAGTATGTTCCTATTGAATTTTGGTAAGAATCTGCCCACTGATGACGTCACTAAATACTCATTTTCAAGAAATCCCATTCTCTTGTAAAGAAAACAATCACAACTCGATAAAAACTCATGAGATTTGAGTATAATTTGGTATGTGTGTCCAGGATCAGACTTTCTACCATCAGACCAAGATTCATATGGCTCTAATCCAGATTACAGATTTGGCGTGCCATATCTTCACAGATCGGGATGAACTTTGTCACGTTTATGTAAGATGGTCGTAGCTATAAGCAGCTAAAGTTCTATACAAATCCAAAAAGTTCTTCTGGATCCAGTAAAAAGGCGCTCGTAAAGACAACTTTCACGTGCACATTGGATTCTATGAATGTGACCTTTGTGATCTCCGGCCTCAGGCTGCTCGGTTCCTCTGGGGATAGAGAACGGACTCATCGAAGACCATCGTATAACTGCGAGCTCTGCGGCCTCCAGCTGGTACTCTGGACCCTGGAAACCGTCCCTGGCGCGGCTCAATGCGCAGGGCTCCGTCAACGCATGGCAGGCTAAGGTAGTGAAGCTTGCTAATGCTAGCGTGTCAACACTTACTGATCTAAGGTTTAAAGCTCATTTATGCCGAATATTAGATTTACACGTGGTAACAAATCAACGTTTTTCCAAAAAAAGAAAATGGTTAACGAACTTCATAATATTTTTAAGTTTATAAGAAATATTTTTAACAATTTCGTTTTTTTCAGTGTATTATAACAAATAATAATAAATATATATATATATATATATATATATAAATTGTAACACCTTGATGAATCAAGTTGTTTTTATATAACTTGAACTTGAATGAACTGAATTAAGCTGACACACTGATTTCTTGACGCAGTCGTAGATTCATGTGTTCATTCTGAGCCTCCTCTCTGTGTTTTCTTTGTCCACAGCACAGTGACAGGAACCAGTGGCTGCAGGTGGAACTTCCTCACGTGCAGAAGATCACAGGTATAATAACGCAGGGAGCCAAGTCTCTGGGCAAAGAGATGTACGTCATGTCGTACTCTCTGCAGTACAGCGACGACAACGCTCACTGGAACCAGTACACGGACGACGACGAGCTCCCGTTCAAGGTCAACACACACACACACACAGTGACATCGCAGCAGGCTGTGTTCGGGTTTAAAGGTTTAGTTTAGTTCAGGTTTAAAGGTTTAGTTTAGTTCAGGTTTAAAGGTTTAGTTTAGTTCAGGTTTAAAGGTTTAGTTTGTTCTTTAAAAACATTTTTTTCCTCTGTGTTCAAACCCAGACGTTCCCTGGAAACACGGACAACAACATGCACGTGAAGAACTACATCTACCCGCCCATTTTCTCTCGCTTCATCCGCATCAAGCCCATCAGCTGGATGAACTCCATCACCATGAGAATAGAACTGCTGGGCTGTGAATTTGAGTGACACACACACACACACATACACACACACACACACACACACATCTGTACTGAATAATCCATGTCAGGTCAACCATACAAAAGAAAACATAATACATAATAATGTATGTGTATGTGTCATTTATATAAAGGATGCTGTTCCATAAATGAGGAAATATCATTTTATTTCTTGCCAGATCTAATTGTAACCAAACAGAAACTTTTTTATTTTATTTTTATTTTTATTTTTATTATTTAGAGACAGGCTGTTTAAAACGCTGAATCATGCCATAAACATTAAAGTTTATAAATAAATAATATTAAAGATAAATATTAAAGTGATAGTTCAGGTTTGAGTTTGGCTTTTCATCCTGCGTCAGCTGGGATTGGCTGAATCTACGTCAGTTTAAGTCTACGATGTCTTTAAGAACACGTACACGTCTTTATCTCACTGTTAGACAGACTTTTACGACAGGAAACTGACGTTTGTAAACCACTCACTCTCTCACACCAAAGCCCAGAGAGAAAACCAGTGATTTTAGCTGCGGGGACACAGGAGCTGCTGGTCCTCTGCTGCCTCGTGTGGTCACTTTGTGTCACTGAGGAATGTCTAATTTAAATATTTCAAAAGCCGAATTTTACAAAATCAGACATTAGAACTTAGTGATGGAGGCAGCAGTGGATCAACGACTCCTGTGTGTGTGTGACGTTAAAATCACTGGTTTTCTCTATGAGGTTTGGTGTGAGTTATCAGGTGAGTCTGTCTTATGCTTGTTCTCAGCAGCAGGGGGCGCCGTTGACCTTTGTGATGTGTTTAAATAAAAAAGGTCACACATATTTATAGTGGAGTCAGAACTTTTGATAAAAACCTGTTTTTGAGTTTATTTTTGAAGCTCTTTAACGTTTTGTGTCTGAAATAAGTAAAGAAGTAGAAATGACTGTAAATATAAAATATATAAAGTAGAGTTTTATGTCATTTATTTTGCAATAAATATGAATCCTATATTCTTATTCTTGTGTTTTGTTTTATGTGTGAGAGAAACGATTACGTGAAGCTAAAAACACTGTTTCATCAGATGTAATGGTGACGCTGCACCACCAGGTGTCGCTGCAGCGTCACCTTTCAGACAGAGAGACAACACATCGTGTTAGTATTTCTAACTTCAATGGCAAATATTGAGCTTTTTAAACATTAATTCACCATCATTTTTTTATGATTTATAATCCAAACAGATCATCTGAACCTAATATTAGGGATTTTTCATAGATTTATGCACAAAAGCTACTAAGAATAATGATAAATAATTATAATTGCTTTGCTTTGTGAATCATTATATCAGACAACTTACGTTAATAACATGTACAATACTATACAAGGTTTTTATTTCATGGAAATTAAAATCAAAACTTACAATAAAATGTTAATGTAGTGAATCAAGAGACGTTTTACCTGTTACTTCCTCTAAAATGTAATATATTCACAACATAAACAAACAACATAAACAAACAACAGCTGTTTAAAAAGACGGACAGTTAACGTAATATTAGGAACATAAAGGACGCTTTTGAGCATCATGGGAGTTTAAATAAACCCAAAGTCAATTATTATAATTATATATTATTATAATATATGAATCAATAACAGACAAAAGTAAAAATATTCACTTATATCTTCATATAAATTGCATTAAATGTAGATAATCTGTGTATTTATGTCTTTTTATTTGTTTATTTGTTGATGATGTAAATATAGACATTTTTAAAAAGTTAAAATAAACTCATGATGAACACATGAATGAATGAACAGCTATGAATCACATTTAAATGCAGTTGAGTGACTCATGATCTGCCCGGCAACCAAAAAATGTGATTAAAAATATCACCACGGTGATGACGTCACACACAGCAGGCTGTTTACAAATAGGAGTCACACACACACACACACACAGAGGGAGGGAAGGCCCGCCACGCCTCCTTCACAAGGCCCCGCCCCCTCTGGGCAGAGCTCTTTAAAAGGCTGCGGAAGCTGAACGAGTGAGTTCAGTTCAGGAGCTGCGCGAGATTAAAGAGAGAAAAGAGAGAGAGAGCGCGCGCACGGGACTTTATTCTGACACAAACACACACACACACACACGCACGTGTATCTGGACAGTCGTGGATAAATCTGACCTCTGACCTCTGGAATCATGAAATCTCCAAAACTTAAACCTCAAGGTAAATGATTCATATTTTGTGTTTGTTGATTTAACACATTCACTGCTGTAGTTCATTCATTAGTGAATTATACTTTTTCATGGTGTCACAGAACGTTCAGATTCTCCTGAAAACACAAATATTATCAACATATTTGTATGTTTCTTATGTTTAAATGTCACATTTATTTCTATTTATAAAAGGTTCAAATGCATATTATATGTATATTGTTTGAAATATTATTTTATATAAAGTCATATTTCACATGTTTGTATAAAGTAAAGTTATATGAAGTCATACGTGTATTTTCCATATACACGTATATTAAAGGGATTCATTTACGTATGAATTTCTAACGTAAATGACTCGAAACATACGTTTATAAAAAGTGATTGTGATTATGTGAATGTTTTTATATATAAAGTTACATGAAGTCTTATATAGATTTAAGACTTAAGTGATATTATATCAGTATTTCCTGTGATTATGACTTTTAATACATATGTATAAATACTTTATACATGTATTTCTCATGTAAATTACTTTTAACATATGTATTGAAAAAGGTTCAAAGTTATATTAAGTCATATGTATTTCCCATATATAGTTTTCACACACACACATTTTAACAAAGTCTAGTTCTATATTTATTCTATATATTATGTCCTTCATGTACATGTGACTTTATAGACCTTTTATTTTTCGTACACGTGTATTAAAAGTCTAGTTTCTCTAAATATAATGTGTTTTATTTGCGTGCAGCAAAGTTCGTAAACACCGAGGATCTGAACGACGCTCTGTGCGAGTTTGACGCCGTGATGGAAGATTTCAAGTCGCCGGTGGAGAAACGTCACTTCAGGTACGACGAGCACCTGAAGACCATGAAGAGGCGGAGCAGCGCTAGCGTGAGCGACAGCGGCATCAGCGACTCTGAGAGTGAGTCACCGTCGACCAATCACAGCCCTTTAATCTCAGAATATATCATTTTGTCTGCGAGGATTGAGTTTATTTAGTTCAGTTTCAGTGTAGTTCAGTTCAGTTTGGACCTGGTCTGGTTCTGACGTGCTCAGGTGTTTACACACAGTTCAGATCAGATTCCTGCAGCAGCTCTGTCTTCTCCATGACAGTCTAATGAGGACAGAGCTGTCCTCCTATTGTCTCGCAGCCTGATGGATGGACACACAGCTGACAGAGCAGATTAATGTGTGTGTGTGTGAGACAGAGGCGCCTCCTGTCTTACACTGTGTGTTGTTTCCCAAACATTTTAGACAGGCAGACGGGCAGACAGACAGACGTTAGGAAAATTCTGCAAATTTGTTTGGGGACCCAAAAAAAAATTCTCCTATCACCCATCTGGGGACCCCGACCCATTGTTTGGTTTCCTAAACTCTCAACATGTGGAGCCACATTTGTTATTAATAATAATAATAATAATAATAATAATAATAATAATAATAATAATAATTTAGTGACTAATTATTATTATTTAAAAATTCTACAAATTTGTTGAGGGACCCAGAAAATATCTCCCGTGATCCACTTGGGGGTCCCAACCCAGTGCTTGATTAACCAAACTTTTGATAAGGACCCACTTTTTAAATCACAGTTTAGATCTTGATGCATCGTGTGTGTGTGTGTGTGTGTGTGTGTGTGTGTGTGTGTGTGTGTGTGTGTGTGTCACAGGTGCAGAGTCTCTGAACAGAAACAGCTTCAGCTTCAGTGATGAACGGCTGAATTCTCCCACTGTTTTCTCCCCGATATCAAACTCACCTCCTCTGATGTCACCCAAACGTGAGCTGACACACGCCACGTCTCCTGACACACACGTCACCTGACACACGACGTCACCTGACACACGTCACCTGACACACGTCACCTGACACCCGACGTCACCTGCAAACAAACACATAAATAAATGAAGAATAAGACAGAGAACAGATATTTATAACTTATATATGTATAAGATGTAAACACATTTATGTTTTAATGTCAGTAAACATGAATGCAACATACTGATATGTCTGTAAGAGACTTGTGTGTGTGTGTGTGTGTGTGTGTGTGTGTGTAAACTAAACAACATAAAAATGTAAACATTTGTACTCACAATAAAAATTTTTTTATTTTCAGCCAAACTTGGAGACACTAAAGATCTGGAGGACTTCATCGCCGACCTGGACAGAACGTTAGAGAGTAAGTGCTAATGTTAGCTTAGCTTTCATAATGTAGCTTAGTTACCATAACTTGTCATAGCTGTCATAACGCAGTTTAGTTGTCGTAGCGTAGCTTAATTACCATAACTATAGCTGTCATAGCGTAGCTTAGCATAGCTTATCTGTCAGAGGTATTGATGAATTGATGTGTGTGTGTGTGTGTGTGTGCGCTGGCGCCCCCCCGCTGGTCAGAATGTCACTAAGCTAACGGCCGCTCAGGACACACCCCCTCTTGTGGGGCGGAGCTTTAATGAGGCCCACGAGGTGTGCGAGGTTTCAGTGGAGAGAGAGAAGTGGTGTCAGGTTTCACTGCGTCACAAACACTGCCAACACCACGTGAACACATGAGGGACATGAACACATGAATCTGTAACGGGGGGAGGTTTTTCGTGTTTTACTGTTCAGAGACACACGAGGTTAATCTGTCCTCCTCGTCCTCGTCCTCTTCACTCTTTCACTCTTTCACTCTGTCACTGTTCAAACTTGCATCAGAGCAGCAAGAATGTGAGTGAGTGAAAAAGAAAAAAAAAAAAAAAATTTTCCCACTGAAAATGTGACGAGTGGAATGAGAAGCATGATTGTGTCCCAACATCACTCACTCACTCACTCACTCACTCACTCACTCACTCACTGTCAATGCAGAGTAAAGTCTGTAAGTCAGATTTAAACCAACTAACCTGCAAATACACGGGATTATTGTTCAGTGTAAACCACACACACCACACGCACACACACACGCAACACACACACACACGCACACACACACACGCACACACACACACACCACACACATGCAGTAGCACACACACGCCAAGCACGCATTACACACACAGGAGTTGTTGATCCACTGCTGCTCCCATCACTAAGTTCAATTCAGTGGAATTCAGTGACTCAAAGTGACCACACGAGGCAGCAGAGGACCAGCAGCTCCTTAAATCGCTGGTTTTCTCTGTGGGGTGTTGGTGTGGGAGAGTGAGTGGATGAAAACAGGTCAGTTTCCTGTCTCACAGTGAGATAAAGTTAAATAAGACGTCGCAGACGGTTTTCTGAGGTCAGAGTGAAATCCTGAAACACAGACAGTGACATAAAACGGTAACGACGCGATTATGGCGAGGAGGGAGTGATTTGGGACGCGGCCCTGGGCTGTCTGTCTGTCTGTCACAGCTGGACAGTGGAGTCAGACGACCCCGCCCCCCTCGGGTTAGCCCGCGGAGACTGGCGTGTTTATGAGGGACGAGCAGCTCGTCGTCCACTCTGAGAATAGAGCAGACGACCTCGGAGCCAAGAGTCCTGCTCTCATCTGTGTGTGTGTGTGTGTGCGTGTGTGTGTGTGTGTGTGTGTGTGTGTGTGTGTGTGTGTGTGTGTGTTCCCAGGCATGTGACACAGAGGGCAGCCATGACGGAGGGAGGGATGTCTGCTCCACCCTCCCCTCCCCTCCCCACACACGCCCACACTGAAAACCACCCGCCAGGATACAGCTGGACGCCACGGCAACTGCCAAGTGACTCCACCATGACATCATCATCATCATCATCATCATCATCGTCGTCCTCTGGAGCCGGCGTGTAATCTGGCCTCCAGCCGCCAGCGCTGCCCGGACATAATCCCGTCACTGGAACACGAGTCCTCCCGCCACACGGGGCAGTACACGAGTATTTAAAACATATGTAAAAGGTGGCTTTTTATTATTATGATGATAATAATAATAATAACAATGATAATAATAGAAATAGGACTATATTTGTAATTTTATAGAGCTTCTTATTGTACATTGCAATTTTTTGTGAGCTATATTTTTGTAACTTGTGTAAATAATGATTCTAACAGTCGGATTAAAGATTGACCCTCTGGAATAAAGTTGAAACTTAATCCAGACGGATTTGTGAGTGTATATATTTACTGGTTTTCTCTGTGGGAGAGTGAGAGAGAGTTTCCTGTTGGAAAAGTCTGACATTGAGATAAAGACGTAGATTTTGTAGAGTTTTATTTTTGTCCACTCTGCTGCTTCTTCACAAACACACTCACACAAGTAGAATTATTGACTAAAAGATCCCACAAGCACAGTTTTGCTTTGGTCGCAGCTGATTGGCTGAATCTATGAATGACAGCTGGTTCCTCGGCATCTCCACACTTTATTTACCCGACAACAACAACACCTCTGTGTGTGTGTGTGTGTGTGTGTGTGTGTGTGTGTGTGTGTTCCTCTCTGATCAGCTGATCTCACAAACTCCCAACTTTCCAGGACAGAGGCCAACTGAGCTGTGCCCACACAGACAAGAGTCGACGCCCACTTCCTCCCAAGAATGTAACCACACACACACACACACACACAAATAGACGTCACCTCCGTAACCTGCTGTGCTCGTTAATCAAACGCTCACTTATGTAACTTGTGTGGCAGCGCCGTCTATTTGCAGAGGTGGAGGGAGACGCTCTGCCGACAGGTGTACGTCAGTGTCTCCGCCTCCGTCTGCTGACCACCGGGGGTCAGAGGTCACTGGCTGTGGTCAGATATACACTGAGCAGCAGGTGCGGCGGAGAAACTACGATTAAAAGAAATGCTGGATTTTCACGTCGTTCACGCTGATATTATTGATATTATTGATATCAATAATATCAATACACGACTAATGAATCCTGTATGGAAGAGGAGAAAAAAAAGAGAAAAAATAAAACAGCATGAATTGTGAGATTAAAGTCAGAGTCAAAATGAAGAATTCTTAGTTCAATCTCACAATTCACACTCTGCGTGTTCTGCGGACTCTGCGTGTTCTACAGACTCTGCGTGTTCTACAGACTCTGCGTGTTCTACAGACTCTGCGTGTTCCACAGACTCTTTCTGCGTGTTCTACAGACTCTGCGTGTTCCACAGACTCTTCTGCGCGTTCCACAGACTCAAGTAGTTCTACAGACTCTCTATGTTCTACAGATCTCCTTCAAGTGTGGTTCCACAGACTCCCAAGGTTCCACAGACTCTGGCGGTTCCACAGACTCTTCTGCTTGTTCATGACCTGACTCTATGCTTCCTCAAGGATTCTGGGCGTGGTTCCACAGACTCTTCTGCTTGTTCTTATGGACTTCATGGACTCATGCTTTCTCATGATTCTGCGTGGTTCCACAGACTCTCATGCGGTTCCATTAAGACTCTTTCATGCTTGTTCCAATAGACTCTCTGCGGTTCCACAGACTCTTCTGGGCGTGTTCTCTTGACTCTTTCTCTATGCGGTTCCTCGACTCTTCATGCGTGCGGTTCTGGCCAGACTCTTCTGCATGTTCTGACCCGCGCAGTTCCACAGACTCTTCTGTGTGTTCCCTCGACTCTTCATGCGTTCCACAGACCTTCGTTCCACAGACTCTTCTGGCGCGTTCCTCGACTCCGCGCACCCACACCCCGCGCGCTCCACACCTCTTCTATGCGTTCCACAGACCTTTCCGCGCTCCACAGACTCTTTCTGCTCCACAGACTCTTCCGCGCTCCACAGACTCTTTAGCGTATTCTCGGACTTCGCGGTTCCAGACTCTCATGTTCCCCGGACCTTCTGCTGTCTACAGACTCTTCTACGCGGTTCCCGACTCTTCTGGCGTTCCTCGACTCTTCTGCTGTTCCACAGAGACTCCTTCATGCTGTTCCGGTGACTCCTTCTGCGCGTTCCCCGACTCTCTCATGTTCCACAGACTTCTAATGTTCCCCGATGCCCATGGTTCCATGACTCTTCTGCTACAGACTCCTTCTCATGTGTTCCACAGACTCATGCAGGTTCTACAGATTCCTTCTCATGCGGTTCCACAGACTCTTCATGGTTCCCCCGACTCTTTTGCGCGGTTCCACAGACTCTTCTACGTGTTCCACAGACTCTTCTGCGTGTTCCACAGACTCTTCTGCGTGTTCCCCGGACTCTTCTGCGTGTTCCCCGGCTGAAGTTTCCAGTCAGACACAGGTCTGCTCACATCGCGCTCACTCACACCCTCAGGGTTGTTTTTTCCTGCAGCAGAACGTTCCACTGGAGCCACTGAAGACGTTGCACAAGACTTTTATGGACAGGCCCAGTGGCAGACGACTGCTCATGGTTCTCATGTCAGAAAACACTTTGAAGGAGACTCTCACAGTGAGATACGTCACCAAAAAGGTTCTTAAAACATCGTTGACTGAATAGTTAGTGTTTTGTTAAGTCCTGACACACAGACACTACTCACTTCAAATAACCTCAACTAGCCCTTTAATGTGGTCCGTGCACTCTGCAGGTAATGGTGCGTAACAGCTGACTCGGCCCCTCCTTTCCTCCGCTCACTGTCTGTAGCTCCACCCTCTGCTATCGCTACATGCCAGCGTGCTAATCTGATGGCGGGGAGGTGGAGCATGGAGACATGTGTCTGTGTTGTTGCTGTGTTGCAGTTGGCAGGCAGAAGCTGCGGGAACTGTCCCACCTAAGATCAGCGTGGTCTGGCACCAGGTTCTTGGTGTCTGTCGGGCTTGATCCAGCCCCAGGGCAAGACCACTGGCATGGATCTGACAGACCATGTTGACACAAGACATGATCCCCTGTGTGGCAGCAGGGGTCGGCTGTGGAGAGGTTCTGGCCTTGGCAGAGACCAGCCTGAAATGTGGGAAAGAGAGGAGGGACGAAGGGAGGACAGAAGGGAGGACAGAAGGGAGGACAGAAGGGAGGACAGAGCGTCCCAAACAACGTTATGTTTGCTTTCGACCTTTCACCAAAAATGCTGTAGTTCACAAGTATTTCAGTGGAAATCCATGAGGTGTCCACCACACAGAAGACCAACGTTCCAAAGAGTCCTTTCATATTATTATGATGTTGTTAGGACATTATGGTCTGGTTGAGAGTGAAGCGCCATGATGTCACATTGGGTACCTTGCTCAAGGACACCCCATCCCTTGACCTGGCAGGGAGTTGAACCAGCAACCCTATGGTTACAAGCCCATGGCCTGGTGGAGAGTGAATCTGGCTTGTAATCAGATGGTTGCCAGTTCCAATCCCACTTGGTCAAGGCTTGGGGTGCCTCTGAGCAAGGTTGGGTTAATTGGACACCACACAACAAATATGTAGACGGAAGCAGAGGACGTAAAGACAAACCTGGCAGACATGTGGACGTGAGTGTGAGTGTTGGCTGCTGGAGGACGCCTCAGTGTCTCTCTATGAATAGTTCCTCGTGTGTGTGTGTGTGTGTGTGTGTGTGTCCACATCACAAAGAGACAGGAATACATGGAGCCAAATACCAGGTTCAGCTTTCCTCCATGTCCTCACACATCACTGCTGTCCAGATGTCTCCGGGTGTGTGTGTGTGTGTGTTCTCATGTTGTACATATATGTTTATGATCAGGCTAATTCATAGCTTTGATGTAGCAACAGCTGTGTGTTTATATATATATACATATATATACATATGTATATATACAGTATATAATCTATGATAGAGTCAGAGAGTGACTCCTGATATAATCTGTGATAAATCCATATTAACAATAATATCCTGGGATTATAATTATATAACAAGATAATAATATATTTGTCTAAATGAAGAAAATAAAACAACCTTGAAAAACAACTTTTTCCTTTAGTGTTAAACACCAGGAATTATGCTAATGAGCCATAACAGCAGGAAATTGTTTAAAATTAGTATTTTTTTTAACCTGCTGTTAGTTGCTGTTGTCTTACTTTTGGCTAACTTCCTGCCTGTTGTTGCTGTTAGCAATGTTGTCCTTTGGCTAAGTTCTGGCTAACTTCCTGCCTGTTGTTGCTGTTAGCGATGTTGTCCTTTGGCTAAATTCTGGCTAACTTCCTGCTTGTATTTGGTTCACTTTCTGCTAGCCTTCAGCCGCGTGCCATTAGCACCAGAAGGTTCAGGGGTCGATCAGCAATAATAATATATCTCACTATATAAAATAATATGGATTAAGATTATATGATTACAGATTTATTTTTAATGTGTTAACAGTTTGGAACATTTCATCACATCATATTCAGTTACGTGAACGTGTGAACTCGAGCTCTGCTCGTCGTCACGAATGCTAATAGTTAAAGCTAACATAGAAATAACACCCTAAATTTAATCTGGATGGTGTGAGAGTGATGATACACACACACACACACACACACGGTGAGAAGTTTGAACAGTGTGTGTGTGTGTGTGTGTGTGTGTGTGTGTGTGTGTGAGCTGACAGAGCAGTGAATTTACTGCTGTGGAAGTTCATGCAGCTCATGAGCAGGTGTTAGATGCTTCTCTAAAGACTCACTTAAGGGAAAACCGTGACACACACACACACACCCTGCCACACACACACACACACACACACACACAGACACACACACACACACACACACACACACACACAGACACACACACACAGACACACACACACACACACACACACACAGACACACACACACACACACACACACAGAGGGTGTGGTATTTTTTGGCTTATTCTGCCGACGACAAACAAGAACAACATGTTAACACTGGGAGAAATGTGTAATATTATCATTGTTGTTTTGAATCCACTTAAAATCAGACTAAAGCTGACAAAGACACCAGGTTGTGTCATTACTGTCAGTGACACAAAGTGACCACACGAGGCAGCAGAGGACCAGCAGCTAAAATCACTGATTTTCTCTGTGGGCTTTGGTGTGAGAGAGTGAGTGCTTTACAAACTTGTCAGCAGATATTCTTAATCTCACCTGGATGTGGGCGTGGCAGAGACTCACTGACTGAGTCACATGACCCTTTATTTCCAGACAGGTGATGGTGAGTCACAGCGGGTCAGAGGATGGAGGAGAACCTTCATCATGTTTTATTCTAGATTTGTTATTTTCTCTGGAGTTAGTAACTTCCTGTGTGTGTGTGTGTGTGTGTGTGTGTGTGTGTGTGTGTGTGTGTGTGTGTCATCATGACTCTGTGTCTGTTTCACATCTGTTTCTCTGCTTCTGTCGATTAATCTCTGTCTGTAACGCCCTCCATCATCATCATCATCATCATCATCATCATCGTCGTCGTCTTCATTCTTCTGTAGTGAAGACGTGATGAAGTGACTGAATTTGAGATTATTTGTGATGAGATTTATTTTTGTTCTGTTCTTACTTTGAGACCGTGTATGGAAATGTATCGGATTATGTCATAAAATAACTGTTTTATGTCAGATTATACAATACAGGATTATGAGCAACAGAATCTTCCCCCCGTTCCTCCTCCTGCTTACACTTCTCCTCTCATCCTGCTGTTTTCTCTCTCTCTCTCGCCCCTCAGTCAGATTAAAAACAAGGGTCACTTCTTCATCTCGGGGTCAAAAACAGGAGTCTGTCATTAGGGCGGAGTTTTTTAAACGAGAACCACGGTTTCCATGGAAACTGGAGCCTGAGGGCGGGAGAACTTTCACCTCTTCTTCTTCTTTTTTTTCCCAGGGATTAACACATTCATCTGATTGTGATCTTCATTCACGCCTGAAACCAACCACAGATTAAACTGTCGGCGTCACTGTTACTGTCATTTAAAGGTAGATTATACAAAAAATAAAGTACAGATTAATCATCAAAGAATCTCGAAAATTATTTTGAACTAAAATCTGTTACCTGTAACTCAAAAAATCTTAATCTCAATCTGTTTTATTCTAATATCAATCACTC
>NW_025321595.1:0-2500 GCF_019176455.1 Solea senegalensis | reverse complement strand
ACCTGAGTTACTGAACAACTAAAATGAGTTTTCCACTGAAGCTTTAACTTAGTGGTAATGAGTGACACACACACATGTTCGACAATCATGACTTGAGGGGACATTACACTGACTTGCATTCATTTCCTGGAGACTTACTCTGACCTTAACCACAATTACTACTGGCCTAATCCTAATCCCAATCTCAACCTAACCTTAAAACATATCTTCACCTTAAAATGTAGTCATTTACGTTATAGGGACTTGATTTTTGTCCCCATAATGTGACTGTGTAAACAGGTTAAGGTCCCCACAACATTAGTAATACCTGGACACACACACACACACACACACCTGGTCCCCTCAGTGTCCTCTCGTCATCTGGACGATCCTGAACTTCCTCCTCTGGAATTCTCCAGCCTCTAGATGTTTGAGACCCTGTCCCGAGGTTTGGATCCAGCAGATGTTTGAGATCAGGTCCCGAGGTTTGGATCCAGCAGATGTTTGAGATCAGGTGAGGCTCTTGGATCCAGCAGGAGCTGTTTGAGATCAGGTCCCAGGTTTGATCCAGCAGATGTTTGAGATCAGGTCCCCGTTTGGATCCAGCAGGATGTTTGAGATCGAAATGAGGTTTGGATCCAGTAGATGCTTGAGATCAGGGTCTCGAGTGATCCAGCAGATGTTTGAGATCAGGTCCCGAGGTTTGGATCCAGCAGATGTTTGATCCAGCAGATGCATTGAGATCAGGTCCGAGGTTTGATCCAGCAGATGTTTCTGAGATCAGGTCCCAAGGTTTGGATCCAGCAGATGCTTTGAGATCAGTCCTGAGGTTTGGATCCAGCAGGATGTTTGAGAGATCAGGTCCCAGGTTTGGATCCAGCAGATGTTTGAGATCAGGTCCCAGGTTTGATCCAGCAGGATGTTTGAGATCAGGTCCCCGAGGGTTTGGATCCAGCAGATGTTTGAGATCAGGTCCTGGTGTCTGATCCTATGTTTGAGATCAGGTCCCGAGGTTTGGATCCAGCAGATGTTTGAGATCAGGTCCCGAGGTTTGGATCCAGCAGATGTTTGTTAAAAATCACAAAACACAAACTCTGGCTGGTTCAACTGTTCAGGGCTGTAAAAACAAGATGTCGGCCTCTCATGTCACTCAGCTCTAACAGAGCCGTCTCCAGTGCGGGTGTTGACAGACGCACTCGTCCACACGCGGTCGTCACGGCGATGAGAGACAGGCAACTGTAAAGAGACAGATTACATGACTGTGTTTCAGCAGCTGATGATGTCTGCACTAAAGAGACTCAAACCACTCACTCTCTCACACCAAAGCCCACAGGAAAAAACAGTGATTTAACATCACACACACACACACACAGACACACACACAGACACACACACAGACACACACACACACACACACACACACACACACACACACACACACACACACAGACACACACAGACACACACACACACACAGACACACACACACACAGACACACACACACACACACACACACACACACACACACACACACACACACTGCTGCCTCCATCACTAAGTTCATACGTCTTATTTTGTAAATTCGGCATTTGAAATCTTTTGTTCGTTCTGATTAACCTCAGTGACACAGAGTGACCACACGAGGCAGCAGAGGACCAGAAGCTCCTGTGTCCCCCGCAGCTAAAATCACTGGTTTTCTCTCTGGGCTTTGGTGTGGGAGAGTGAGTGCTTTACAAACTGTACACTCTTTTTTAAGCACAACATATGACAGTGTGAACACATTACTGATGATAAGAGACATGTTGTGACATGAAGAGACAGACAGGAAGTGACATCAATCACAGTGACGGTCAGTGTCTCACTGTAAACCCCCAAATCAATACACTCACTGTGTGTGTGTGTGTGTCCAGACTGAAACATGACATCATCACTTTGACTTTGTGAGTTTTTCCCACAGAGTGAAGAAAAACTCAGTCAACATCAGTGACATCAGCACATGAACACACCACTGTCCACACACTTCATCTCTGTGATGTCATTACACAAGAAAACACACCAAAACAGAGCTCTGTGTGTGTGTGTATGAACACACACTGTGTGTGACTCAGTAACAGTTAGAAAACCAACAAAACAAGTCAACAAAATAAAGTGACTGTAAGTAAGTGTACTCATAGAATAAAGTATGGATGTTAAGTTAGATGTAAAATAAGTAAGTAAACAGACTAAATCAATTAAGTACATAAACTGTACGTTCCTAAACCAAGCAGACTAAGTAAAGTAAGTTTGTAAAGTAAGGAAGTCAATTAAGTAAGTTCCTAAACCAATCAGACTAAGTAAAGTAAGTTTGTAAAGTAAGGAAGTCAATTTAGTAAATTCCTAAACCAATCAGACTAAGTAAAGAAGTACATTAAGTTCCTAAATCAAGTACACTTAGTAAATAAAGTTCCTAAACCAATCAGACTAAGTAAAGAAGTACATTAAGTTCCTAAATCAAGTACACTTAGTAAATAAAGTTCCTAA
>NW_025321594.1:5000-23546 GCF_019176455.1 Solea senegalensis | reverse complement strand
ACTGATGAATGTGTCACATGTTGGGAAGAAACATGGAATGTTGTGGGTGGATGGAGAACTTGAGAAGCTCCTTCATCAAACTTTCATTTGTCGACTTAAAGATGAGTTGGACTGAGGAGATGATTTATAAAGTAAATGAATAATAGTAATGGCTTCATGCTTTTTATGTTTCATCTCAAATCTCTGTGTGTGTGTGCGCGCGTGTGCACAGATGTTGCTCATTTGCACGCGCCCTGCTGTGAGGATGAATATATGTACACATGGAAGGTTTTGTCGGAAGACACTTTGAAGAACGTGGTAACCATGGGAACTTGCTTGACGTTACAAACTCAACGCCCACAGAATACAAGAATACGCTGATATTGTGATGAGGAATGGAACGTGAGATGCTGTGCGCATGCGTGTAATGTAGACCCGTCGGCATGTACGCGCACGTGGACATGTGAAGTCACTCTGTGTGGACTCGTGAGCAGGTCTTTCTCAGGGCTGAGCCTCAGGTGAATGAATATCCCAGGTGACAGGTACAGTTCCGTTCTCCCTCCATTCAACTGCATCTGAGCACAGGGCTGTTGTTTGTGAGGCTCAGCAGTGATGGTGTTTAAAGGCAGTTAACTTTCATCATGTTGCACATTTGTTTATTCAAACTTCAAACTGGGATGAACACTTTAACCTGTGGAGAGCAGCATTACACACACAGTGTTAGAATGATGATGACACTGATGTATCTGTATATAACAGCTGATACGAACATGAATAAATCATTGAGTGTTTTAACTAAATCCATTTTGACAATGGTCTGCTTTGCCTCATGTCTCTGCTTTGGATATAACAAATGACTATAATGTTCATTATGTGAACATGTGGAAGTTGTAGAAAAAATTAAATTTATTTCAATTTTGACCTTAATTGAAACATAACGTTGTTTTAAAAGCTTTGAATTATGCTTTAATCAATTCCATACTGTTCAGCAAAATGATAGCATAGCATGTCTACGGCTGATCTCTCTCTTTTTTTTATTAAAATTGAAAATCATGTATGGTTTTACCTTCATGTGTGTGTGTATATATATCTATATCTATGTATGTGTGTGTGTATGTGTGTATATATATATACATATATATATGTATATATAAGTCCATGCGCCTCATCCTTCTCTAAGAACATCTCCGTCACACTATGTGGCTCAGCACTGCCCCCTATCGTCACGGCTGATCACACGTTCATGTTAGACAGACTGTGCAGTTCATGTGTCCATCAGTCTCACCTCACCGCTCTCCTGTGGATTTGAACAAAGAAATGTGTAAATCATACAGACAGTAAAGTGAACACATTGATTTTCTCTGATCACTGTTATTATTTTATTTTACTCATTTATTGTGTGTTCCTTTGTGTTTCCTCTCCTCAGTCCGTCCAGATGTTTCTCAGGTTGCTCGCCTCCGTCTGCATCCTTGCAGCTGCAGCTGTTGCCGTGCCTCCTCAGGAGAAGCGCGTCCATCACCACGCTGATCTGAGTGACCACGCCCACGATGATGCTCATGGCTTCCAGTATGACCACGAGGCTTTTCTGGGCAAGGAGGAGGCCAAGACCTTTGACCAGCTGACCCCAGAGGAGAGCAAGGAGAGATTAGCGTATGTTGGCAAAAAATAATATCTTGATTTATTTTTTTTATTTTGACAATTGATCGATATTCAGCCCATGTCCTTTGTTGTCTGAGTTATAACTCATTGATTATTGCTTACAATAATACAGGAAACCACTCTTATTTTTATATTATTTATACATCGCTCTTGTCATTCCAGAACATTTAGTAAAACTTGGTCATGTCAGTGCTTTTTATGCAGTTTTTTTGGTAACTGCACATTTTTGAAAGCTTGTGAATCCAGAGGAACCAAGTGAATGAAGATTATGTCGAAAAGGTTCCGCTCATTTGTATGAAAATGTCTTGTCAGGTTTCATTAACACATGTATGTTTGTAATCATAATTCTGTTAATCACATAAGAACATTGAGCTCATCTCTCCACAGGAAGATCGTGGATCGCATCGACACAGACAAAGACGGTTACGTGAGTCACGCCGAGCTTCAGTACTGGATCAGACACCGGCAGAGACGCTACATCGAGGAGAACGTCAACAAACACTGGAACGACTATGACAAGAATGGAGATGGCAAGATCGGCTGGGAGGAATATAAAAACACCACCTACGGATTCTACCTGGGTAATTCTGCACTTGTTTCTCGTGCCTTACTTTATAGATAGAGCGCTGAGTTACTTTATTTAGTTGATAGAACAGGAATTTGACGTTTGTGTAGCACAGGAACGGTCAGAAGCTTCAAATGTGTTCCAGTTTATCAGAGTGACGAAGAAACGACCAAATGAGGGAGAGTTTACCGGCAGCTCCGCTGTCACTAGTTTTCAGTGTAGATTAAATGGCTGAACTGCTTCTTCTCTTTTAGTGAGAACAAACAACAGCGAGTGCAGTGCATGCTGGGAGTTGTTGTCGTTTGACATTTCTACGACATAGAGGAGTCACTTTTAATAGACATTCATCTTTACAACGGTTTGAGATTCTTCATCATTCTTCATCGTCTGATAAAAGGAAATAATACACAAACAATCAAACCCTTGAACGAACAAAGTGAAGTCTCGTGTTTGTGTGGTTTGATGATTCCACGTGACAAACAGAAAAGCAGGTGACGTGTGTCGCGGTGGTTTTTCAGACGGGGAGTTTGATGACGTTGAAGACAAAGACACTTACAAGTCCATGCTCACGCGGGATGAGCGGCGCTTCAAGACAGCCGACCGAGACGGCGATGGCGTCGCCACGCGTGAGCAGTTCACCGCCTTCCTTCATCCTGAGGAGTTTGACTACATGAAGAACGTCGTCGTGCAGGTAAACACTGTCACATGGTACACAGAAATAATAACTCAAATGTGTTATGATTGACTTTTAATGATTTCTGAACGACTTAATATTCACATTTAAGAAGCTGAAACAATCGGAAATCATGAAACAAACCGAAGCGATTCATCGATGATCAAGTGAGTGACATGTCGATGAGAATCCTCTGCTCAGGACTCATCGTGTCTCTTTCCTCGTGTAGGAAACCATCGAAGACATCGATAAGAACGGCGATGGAAAGATCAGCTTGGAAGAATATATTGGTAAATTGTCTCCGCTCACTCTTTCCTCTTCTCTGAAACCTTGACACCGTCTGCTGTGATGTGATGTGTGTGTGTGTGTGTGTGGTGACAGGTGACATGTACAGCACACCTGAGAGCGGGGAGTCCGAGCCTGAGTGGGTCCAGACGGAGAAAAACCATTTCTTAGAGTTCAGAGATGTCAACAAGGTAAAATCTGCTCGCCTCAGAACACGTGTGTGTGTGTGTGTGTGTGTGTGCTGTCATCATTCAGGATTCAGTTGGACTGAACATAAACTAAGAGTGAGTCCAGAGTGGACAATGATGGTGAAGAAGACAAACAAGGATTTCACTCAAAAATATCAAAGAATTAAAAGCAGCGTCATATATTCTGATGATTTCAGACAGTGGACGGGATCTAGTTTTCCTTGTGTCTCCACTGGCAGCAACAATTACATGTGACAAAGCTTTAATGTTAGTTTGGAGCATACATCAATATAACTAGAGCAAGGACGGTTGTGGGTTTGGATTCTAGTTCCAAAGTCTACACCAATGTGTCCTTGCAAGACACTTAGAGGAAGATGAATGTCTATTAAAAGACTCCTATGTCTATGTATGTATGAAATGTGAAATAAGATTTGAAGTAAGTTTCTTCTTGGTCGAAAGGCTCATGTAGATGAACAACTCCAGCATGCACTGCACTCGCCACAGTCTGGCTGTCAAGTTTAAAAGCAGACAGCTAAGGTAAACACTAACATTAAATATAGAATAAATATAAAATACTAAATACTAAAATACAACAACAGCTCGATCATTGTCGTTTCTCAGTTTACAAAGATGGCGGACACCGCGTTTTGCATTCTGGGAAGGAAGTCTCGCCCCTGGTGAGTGTAGTGAAGTGCAGTTTCAAACCTTGAACCCACGATTGAATGTGTCATTTGACTCAGTGTACGACAAACCTGGAAAAGAAAAACTGATTTTTACAAGTCAGTGAAAACTGAGGGAGGAAGTAAAGTTTTTATAAAATACTACTGATATTGTACAAATACAAAGTACCTGCTCCTGTGAGCACACAGAAAAACTCTATAAAGTACACATCATATGTGTGTTTGCACACGACTGTTGTGTTGTTGTGTTGTTTGTGGAGTGCTCTTACATTAATGCACTGCGTGTGTGTGTGTGTGTGTGTGTGTGTTGTGTGTTGTGTTGTTGTGTGCCGTGTGTTGTGGGTTCTTACATTAATGCATGTGTGTGTGTGTGTGTGTGTGTGTGTGTGTGTGTGTGTGTTGTGTGTACTGTTGTGTTGTTGTGGAGTGTTCTTACATTAATACGTGTGTGTGTGTGTGTGTGTGTGTGTGTGTGTGTGTGTGTTGTGTTGTTGTACTGTTGTGTTGTTTGTGGAGTGTTCTTACATTAATGCACGTGTGTGTGTGTGTGTGTGTGTGTTGTGTTGTTGTACTGTTGTGTGTTTGTGGAGTGTGCACTGTTGTGTTGTTTGTGGAGTGTTCTTACATTAATGTGTGTGTGTGTGTGTGTGTGTGTGTTGTGTTGTTGTGCTGCCATGTTGTTTGTGGAGTGTTCTTACATTAATGCACGTGTGTGTGTGTGTTGTGCAGGACGGTTACCTGGACGCTGGTGAGGTGGCCATGTGGATTCTGCCTGAGGAGGTGGACCATGCCGACAATGAAGCCAAACACTTGATCCACGAGACGGACACAGACAAGGTAGAACCATGTCACACGCTCACTGTCATCCATCATGTGCTGGAGCTGCAACTCATGACTGTTTTCATGAGAGATTTATTTGTTGCTGGAACGTTATATAACAAACAGTGTTGTTCCTCAAAACCTCCAAATAAAGTGATCATGATGACGCCTGTCACTGGTTAGTGAGTGAGACACTGAGTGAGAGGATTAACTGATAATCTGAGTAAATGAAGAGAAATATTGATATAAGTGGCATTTAAACAAAATGGCAACAAAGATTATTAGTTAACAATCCAAGAAAAAGCTCACGATTGTTAAGAACCCGACGAGTGAATGCAGTGAAACAAGACTTGACATCAGGCATGTTCAATGTTTGCAACCCAGCCTTGACATTAGGTCATGTTATCATGTTATCATGATATCATGTTATTATGATATTATGTTATTATATTATCATGTTATTATGTTATTATGTTATAATGATATCATGTTATTATGTTATCATGTTATTATGTAATAATGATATCATGTTATTATGATATCATGTTATTATGATATTATATTATTGTATTCATATTATATTTATTATGTTATAATGATATCATGTTATTATATTATCATAAGTTAATGTAATATCATGTTATTATGATATCATGTCATTATGTTATCATGATATCATGTTATTATTTTATCATTTTATGTAATAATGATATCATGTTATTATGATATCATGTTATTATGTTATTATATTATCATGTTATCATGTTATTATGATGTTATCATGTTATCATGTTATCATGTTATCATGTTATTATATTATCATGTTATCATGTTATTATGATATCATGTTATTATATTATCATGTTATTATGTTATCATGATGTTATTATGTTATCATGATATCATGTTATTATGTTATTATATTATCATGTTATCATGATATCATGTTATTATGTTATGTGATGATGATATCATGTTATGTTATCATGATGTTATTATGATATCATGTTATTATATCATGTTATTAGGATATCATGTTATCAAATTATGATATCATGTTATTTTATCATGATATCATGTTATCATATTATTATGTTATTATATAACGCATGTACACAACATTTGGTGGATTCATTTATAAATTCACATGATGGGAATAAGTGGGTTAACACATAATTGTCACATAATTGTTAACAATTTTCTCTTTCTTTCTTTCTTTCTCCTCCTCCTCCTCCTCCTCCTCTGTCTTTCAATCACAAACCAATCTAACCAATAACAGGATCAGAAAGTAACCAAGAAGGAGATTCTGGCCAACTGGAACATGTTTGTGGGCAGCCAGGCCACCAATTATGGGGAAGATTTAACGAAGAGACACGATGAACTTTGATGAACCTTCACACTCCAGTAGAAGCTCTTTTGGCTTATATTTGTATTATTATAGATGGTTTGGTCACAGGGGCATTTGGGTATTTTGAAGGGGGGTAAACTGTCGTTGTTGATCTACATTCATACACAAAGTCACACAGACCTTCTTAGTTCAGCATGCAATCACATACTGTGTATGTGAGTACAGGTGCTGCTGGTCTTTGTTTTTGTTGCATATGTTATTGTGAGAATTACGTGAATTACGTCAAAAAACATGCAAGAAACAAGAGATTTGATGACCCACTTTTTCTGAACTTGACTGTTGAATAAAATTGTTCATTTTTTCCAACTATGTTTTATTTTGATTCTGCATCATTCAGAGAGTGATTGTGTGCATTTCTCATTTCCTGCCTGTTCTTTGATGGTGATGCTGGTCTGTGTACTGACCTCAGCAGCGGTAACTCAGCTTCATTATCTTCACATCCATTCATTCTTACTCACGTCACTGTCACCAGAGTCTGAAGTACATGTGAGGAGAGAATAAATCTGCCTCAGTCCACACCAGGACATTCTAGGTTCTACCCATGTAATAAATGAATGGGAGGGTGACAGCAAGTCCCAGGGTCCATGAAGGGTGTGGATCACTGACTGCATCTGCAGGTAACCAAAAACCTCCAGGCAGGGAAAAGCTCTGTGGAAGTTTGTGTTTTCCTCCAGAGAACAGTCACAAAGTTTAATATTACATCTGATATGTTTCTGTGCTATGATGTCGTTTGAAACCTGACTGAAAATCTTCAAACAGGCCATTAATGCACAAATATTCACATCATTGATTAGCAACTGCCTTTTCTAAGATTTTTAGAAAGGAAGGGAAGATTAGATATAGATCTGTAATTAGCTAAAACATCCGGGTCAAGGGTCACTTTTTTGAGAAGGGGTTTAATAACTGCTACTTTAAACGTCCAAGAGAGATGAATATACAGCTGTTAATTAAAGGAAACACATCTTTAAACAGTTTAGTGTGGATCTAACTGACCGGTTGGTGTTTAGATGATGAAACTAATGATGTTGTTTGTGAGGAAAAGGAGGATGAGAGCAAATGATCTTGTTGAGAATAAATCTGCCTCCTGTGAAGTCTGTAGCTGACTTAGCTCCAGAGAGCTACACTGTCCCTGTGACAGTGATGCAAATACAAACTGTCTCCATCTTCTGCTCTACTTCTCAGGACGGCCGTCTGCTGCTGTCTGAGCTGCTGGACAACATGGACTTCATCAAGACCAGCACCATCACAGATTATGGAGGGATGAGGGTGGATGAACATGATGAACTGTGAAACACTAATTCCAGCAAAAGAGAAGACTTGTGTTTTTTTGTTATAATCAATGAAATAACTGACAGTTGAACACAGGGGTACAATAAATTTACTGTAATCCATGTGAGATTAAAAGGAAAAAACAATTCACAAAATACGTGGTTATAATTGACATAATACACACAGAAGAGAGAACTCAAATATTTGTTTCCTAATCCTCTTCCCTAAGATCAGACATTTGACAAGCCTTAAAAAAAAGAATCAGATATTAATCCTATACATATCCATTTTAATGATCAGTTCATCTGACTCCACTCCTTTGTGTTGTCCTAAAATGTGATCTGTGTTTCACGCGACTGACAGAACATTTCTTTTATAGTCGTAAAAAAAAGAAAAGAAACACAATGTGTGACACAATGGACACTTTGTCCTCTGTCCACACTCTTAACTGAGCTACAGGAGAATATGCACAGACTCTGCTGTCTCACACTTGCATCACTGGACGAGCTTCTTTGGCACTGAGGTCGGTGCCGGATCCAGCAAAGCCAGTTCCACCCTGACAGAAAGACACGCAGCTCATTAGCATCACGCTCACATCACAACACAGACACAAATAATAAATTCAGACGCTCTTTTGTGGCCGTTGGTCTCAACATGACGTCAAGCAGCAGTGATGTTTCTGTCGAGCGTCTGCTGACCGTCAGGTGGAGCCAGTCTAGCTCCACCCTGAACCTAGCGGACCATTTTAGTACTCCGAGTTTTCCACACCAAAGTCCATAGAGGAAATGAGATATTTTACATAAAACAGTATTGTGCCATGTTTTCAGTAAGAGCATTTTTGTCTAAGGCTGGTTCCTGTTGACAGTATTTAACAAGACATTTTTGGACCATATGATCCCTAACAAGTGTGGACACAGATGTTCATTAAAATAGAAGTGGACACATACCCTCTGCAGGGGTATAATGTCTCTGTCGGACAGTTTGTCTCCCGTTAATGGATCAGTCATGTCTTTCTTGATTAACTTCTCCACACACTCCTGAGTCACCACCGCTCCCCTGAGGAGAGGAGACAGAGTCACACTCACTTACACAACACCAGTCAGCATGTGTCAGACATGGCTTTGGACACGCTGGCACTCACGAGGGTCGTAGGACAGCACAGGGGACACTGTTGGCCAGGGCGTCTCTGGTGACCGCACACACATACCTGTCCTGAACACACACACACACACACACACACACACACACACACACACACACACACACACACACACACACACACACACACACACAGTGGTTTGAACATGACAAACATGTATTTACACTCATATGTCTCTGTACTATATATAACAGCGGGTCAGTGGTAGAGCGAGTCGTCAACTGGAAGGTTGAGGGTTCAACTCCACGCTCTGCTAGTCTACAGGACAAGGTGAACTTGGACAAGACACTAAACCCCATAATGCTGCTGTGCCAGCTGTGTGTAATGAACAGTCATTATCATACACATCATCACCATTATTATGATGCTAGAATTAAAAGTCGACATCAGTATAATGTTTATCAACAGTCTCTGCTGCTGCTCATATAAAGGACATGTCATCACTGACTCTGACTGTCCCCACCTGTCCTCTGTCCCCACCTCTCTGTGTTTATAAAAGCTATCATTGATAAAACATGAGTTAAATATCTTTTTAATAGATAACAAACAGTCACAGTAACTGATCGACTTCTTATAATGGAGCCAGACGTTGACATAAACTGACCTGGCGGGTGAGCAGTGCCACGCGGTGCAGACTGGGCTCGATCGGAGTGAAGCGCACGGTGATGAGCTCATTCATCTTGATGGGTCGTCCTGACATGGGACACAGCACAGCTTTACTCTGGTGGACACAGAAAAGAGACAGAGTGAATGAACTTTACTTCTCAAACATGACTTCAGTCTAGAAACCAGGAACAATATTAATGTTAAACTCATTTGTCTTTGTTAGCATCAACATTAGCTGGTGTGAAAACACGAATGCAACACAGTTTGTCATGGTGTATACATTCTTGCATACTTTGAAGAAAGCTTTAATACAATGCTGCTAGCTAGCTAGCTTACATTTAGCATATCTGCTACTGTAATCGTTGCTTGTTAAACTTTCATCAGATCAAACATCGACGTCATATCATCATATTACCTTTATTTTATTAACAGCTCAAGTTTCTGGCTCTGTGATGGAGGAATGACACTCAACAGTATTTGCATCCAAGATTATGCTATAATATATTATTTACAAGCTATATTCAAGTTCCCAAACATTTCCAGTATTATTATTATTATTATTATTATTATAATAATATTAAGTCCTGTGAAATCTCGGGGAAACTTTCCATTTTTGAAACTTCAAATAATGTTGTAATCCTAGTTTGGATCCAGGGTCGAGCTGCCTTTACTCTTAAACGGTGTCAGTGTGAACCAGACACACACAAAACAAACAGCACGACAACACACGCCATCAACATCAAGGTCCAAACACAGTGTGTGTGTGTGTGTGTGTGTGTGTGTCCACTTTAGAGGCAACGTGTGTCACACATGCACACAAGTAGTATCCACTTTAAAGTGGGGTTGTGTGAGGTACTGCCACAGCAGGGACACGAGGAGACACCATGTTCACCATTTATTTCATCATTAATCAGACTTTTCTGTCTGGAAACTGAAGTTTGAAAACTACTTTGTCGTCTCACCCCAAAGTCGTTTTTAGATTGTGAAAACATGGTAGCTGCTGGTCTGTAACTACCACTGCTCAACTCCATTTGGTATGGCTCAGCTCACTTATGAAGCATTTCCACCGCCTCGCCTCGCCTCGCCTCGGCACGATAAGGTTGCATCTCCACTACAAAAAAGTACCTACTTAACATGGGCGGAGTCATCACTTTAACTTCTCTACAGTTCAGCACTGTTCAGTGGCGCTGTTTAAAAGACTCTGTTAAATATAGAGGTTTCCCTGGTAGTTGTTAGAGATGAACCCACGTGGTTAGGATTGTTAAGTAGTTTAAAGTGATCTATTGTTAAGTAGTTTTAAGTGATCTAGAGTTTGATTAGTGTGTGAGACGTCTCTTCCTGTCAGGATCTTCCCAAGATCCTGACGTTGTTCTGATGGATATCTGATTTACAATTGAGATCTTATATCAGTGCCTCATACAAGTACACTTGTAAACTACCAGCTGTAAACACCAGAGGGCGCCTGTATGAAGCTACAGGTTTTTTTTTAATGAAATCAGAATAAAAGTAACTCACTGGTTTCTTGAGCAGAGTGGGCTTTGCCTCTGGGGTCAGAGAGGGAATCCAGAAACTAGGAAGGCTCTGGCTGGAGGAAGCAGCTGCAGAGCCAGTGGAGGATTCTGCTGAGCTGCCGTCTGTCCTGCTCTTCTCGCTGCCTTTGTTCTGCTCTGGGAGAGAAAATGGTTGAAAAGAATGATTTACCATTATTCACTTGTTTGGGGTTTTATCACAGGTTAGCATGGGCATAGCTTCATTTTGATGAAACTAGAAAACACTAGAAGATGAGAGCGGTGTAGGGTTTGTATCATATCACTTTTGGGACACAAGTTTTTTTAGTTACAAATAAACATTTTCTGGCCGTTTCAGTCCACTAGATGGTGCCAAGTGCCTCACTAGAGCAGTTGTGAGTATATCACAACATGTGATTTTGCAAATACTCTACAAGGCGATAACCAAGTATAAACCGAGCGGCTTCACTCTGATCTTGTTAGCGTGGACTGAAGCACTATAATAATGGGAAGATGTACCTGATGTGAATGGATTGATGGGTTTGGATACGATGCTGTTCTCCATGGTTTTGAACCTCTCCACCTTCTCTCTTTCCTCTGACTTGGACTCCAGCTGGCTGCTGCTCTTCTGGGCTTTCTTCTGCTTTTCATACAGCTACAGAGTAATGAGAGAAAAACACAGTTTAAATGCAAAGAGGAAACTCAGTTTGAAAATACACAAGCACATAAAATATCACACACACACACACACACACACTACTACTTCCTGTCATGGGTATCCTTACAATATCAAAGCTACTTTTATATCTGATATTTCTATGATACTTTTTGTTACCGTCTTGCATGTATTCATAATTACATATTTGTCTGTTTTCTAAATAACTGTTTTAATGATTGAACCATTTCTGACAGAATTCATCTTTTAACTTTACCATTCACTATAAATGTTAGCACAATTCAAGTGACTCGTTGGTTCCTACCTGAGGTGGAGGATACAGGATACTGTTACGAGCTAGGCTGTCGAACACCGTGCTAAATGTTTGATAAGATTGTTAGAAGTTCTCTCTGTGCTTTGTTTGAGGACTGAAATCATCTCTACTAAGCCATGCAAGTGGCGCGTGATCACGTGTTGTGTAGGAGTGGTCAGATGTGCATATTTTACCTTCATTTTTTTGGCAATCTGTGTCTTCTGATGAAGAATGTATTCCAGAATGGCCTGTTTCTCATACAAGTATCCATCTGGCCTGAGGAAAGCAGACAAGACACACCATATTATGTGTGCAATCATGCAATACAATGATTATGGCATATAGCAGCGCTTCCCTAACATTAACAAATGTGCAGAATCAACATTGAACAACACAAATTGATTCCATCTTTTCCCCCCAACACAATTTAAAAACATAGCATATTGTTGCGTTCATTTATGTCCCTGTGCAGGCAGCTCTTTTTCCTCACACACAGACATTCACAGTCACACACACAGGGTGGTGTGAGGGAAAAGCTGTATAACATCAGTAAATGTGAGTGTGTGTGGTGCAGAGAGAAACCTACGTTATGACAGGAGTCTCACAAGGCTGAAGGGACAGACAACAGCAGTCAAAGTCTTTGATTGCATCTTTTCCCAGTCGAATGCTCTGTGTTCCATAACCAGATGCAGCTGAGGAGGAAAGTAAGCACACACTCAAACACAACATGCTCACACAGTGTACTAAAAACACACAGTAACTGACCATGGACTTCAGAGCTTCTGCTTAACAACAGAATTACAATAAGGTTCATGAGCCTATTGGAGAAATTGGGGATTTTAATTCATAACATTTCTTAACCAATTAACTACTCATTACACATGCTTACTTGCTGAACTACCAAGCTGGTTTTCATAAATTAATAGTGAAGGGGTCTATCAACATCTTTTTGTTTTACTAGATCAGGGGTGTCAAACATACGGCCCAGGGGCCAGATCCGGCCCGCCGCAGGGTCCAATCCAGCCCAAAGGATGAATTTGTTAAAATTTCACACTACGATTTAAACATAATGTCAAATACAATATCTTTCTCATCCAGATACCTGTGACTAAATGTTGTGCCTTTTTAGATCCTGTGTGCTGTGTAAATAGTACATTTGGGCACAATATTGTTGAAATTGCACTTATATTTCTCAAGAAATTTCATGTTTTGTAAAAATATCGTTCATTAAATGTAAAACAAATGAGAGAAAAAAGCAAGGAGTTCTTGTTGTTCATAGGTGATTATGCTATTATGCTATTATTTTACTATTTTTACTGGTCCGGCCCACTTGAGATCAAATTGTGCTGTATGTGGCCCCTGAACAAAAATGAGTTTGACACCCCTGTACTAGATACAGTTTATTAGATTGATTTTGCATTAGCGCCATTGAGAGTTCCTACGTTACCATTAGTGAACACCAGTGTGACTCAACAGCTGTCAATCCACTTACATCTGCCATCCTATACTCTCTATTTTACACTATTGGGGAACAAATTTCGTTTTTGTTAAGCCAGAGTCACTGTGAAGAAGCCTGCAGTGGAAATATTATATAACCTACACAATTTCCTATATATAAAATCTAACACCATAGACTTTTATCTCTTCCTAATATTACGGTGACAGAATCACCCTGAACAGAAGTCACTGCACAGCACATTCCCGGGTCGCTCCATACTGAGTGTTATACGTAGCGGAGGTTCCACAACAGGACTTTCTATTCAGTTGGTTATGTGATATAAAACTAGTAAATTTGTGTAAATACATGTTTAGAGTGCAGCCCTTCTGACTTCCGGGTACAACGCAACGGCGTCATACTGATAGTTTCCGGGTCACAACAAAATAAACTCTGCTTGTAACACAATGTCAGAAATACCAAAGGGAAAGAGAAGTAATGACTGAAAGGCTGAGAGACATTGATGAGGAGGAACAAGATATTACTTCACTTTCTTAAAATCCCAAAGTTGATTGGGAGGATATTGGATGTATATATGTGTGTGTGTGTGTGTGTGTGTGTGTGTGAATATGACTGCATATATACATGTTTTTTGTAGTTGTGTGTGTGTGTGTATTTTTATGTAATAGTTCCACGCTCCATACCAGATAATAAAAATCTCAGAAAAGAAAAGAATCAACTCTGCAAAGTCAAAAAAAACAAATGCATTTTGTGTCCCGATTTGCGTTTATTTGCACAGTAAAGGGACCAATTTGCCCAATAAATGAAAATCCTGTGTTATATAATTGACTTAGTAGGAACGCGTTGGAAAGGTTAATCCACTTTACTCACCAGTGTCCTTCTTTTTCTCGTGGTAAGTGTACACCGCTCCAGCCGTGCAGTTCTTTCCATGTCGGGTCATAGTTCCATAAACTTGAGCTTTCTCTCCGTCAGTCGCCTGATGTGGAGGAACAAGGTAGCATCTGTATGTAGCACTGAGCAGTTATGCTAACGTTAGCGGCTAAAGGTAAACTCGTGGTAAAGAACCTGGAGCAAAGCTCGAATTTGACATGACAAACAGTCGCAGACTCTAATAGCTGAAGCTGAATCTATTAACAATGTTAGACAAAGCGGGGAATTAACTGTTTCTTACCTACTACTTTCAGATCTGTACCGGAAACACACACATGCGAAAGTGCGACTACTTCCTCTTCTGCTTCTTCTTCTTTTCTGAGGTCGAATGGCGGCTGGCAAACAACGATATGGAGTCATTACCGCCACCATCTGGTATGGAGTGTGGATCAAAATGCGGATCTAACTGAACTATTACTTTAAAATAAAATAAAATAAAATAAAATAAATGAAAAGGAAACATGTGTCGTTAATGTCGTTAAATCCTTTGTTACTGTAAATACAAAATAAATAATATATATATGCATAACTGTACATACACACGTCTACACACACACACACTGTCCATTCATTTCTGAATATGTAGCTTCCATGTGACATTCTCATCAAACCATATCGCTAAAAGTATTTCACTCGCTCCAATTCCTCATTGTATAATTCCAGTTTTACTCCATCATTAATGATTTTATTTGTAAATATAATCGTCTTTGTTTTATTAACTGAAAATGCAAAGCCACATTTATATGCCCACCCTTCTATTTTAAGCACCTTTTTTCTTCCCTTCTTCCAAATTGTCCCATCATCTGCAAATGAAGTTTCATGAGTTTCATTAAAAGTCCGGCTTCTTCCTTTTACCACAAATGTTTCTGGACAGTTTTGTGGAATGTTATTTTTCGAAGAATTTCTCCTAAATTGAAATATACTGTATAACAATGTATTTTTATTTTATAAGAATAAGTCGGTACTATGTCTGACGTCATCAGAATGCAGACAACCAGCTTTAATGAACAGATTCAGTTACACTGAAAACAACTCCTTCACAAGTCACTAGACGCTCATTTGTGTGTGTGTGTAAAACAAAGTCAAAATTGAGATTAAAAAAACTTCAAACTGTGAGAGACGTTTGGACGGATCTCTATGAAATGTAGGGAACACAGGGTTAACATCAGGGTGCTGACTGGATTGTGAGGACAACTACTACTGGAAGGGATCTAGTGAACACTTTGGACACAGCTAGAGGATCTAGATGCTGACGACTCCTCTCACACAACCACAAAACATCTCAGCAGTCACAACACACTCTGTGTGGTAGACCATCAGGGGGACACTGAGAGGGACACGACTGCCAGGGTCGGGCTCGAGAACGTCTGGACCTCCAGAGTGATGATACACGCAGCCACCAAACTTTGGATCTTCAACTCCGACGTGAAATCAGTCGTTGCTCTGTGGGTCTGAGACATGGAGAACAACAAAAGCAGCACAGCAGACACAGACCTTCATAAACAGCTGAGTGGTCAGACAAGATCAGCAACCTCGAGCTGTGGGACAGAGCAGGACAAAACCCAGTTGGAAGCCAAATCCTCAAGAGGATGAGGATTTCCTGTTAGATGGCTACACCCATGGCAAAAAAACTGACTGAAATAAAAAACAAAAAAGACAATCACCATGGTAACACAAGGAGAAAACACACAATGTGGTACTGTTATAGACTTTTCTGGACTGTTTTAGACTGAGTCACCCCTGAGGCATCAGAAAAAACCTCCTTTTGTTCTTTTTTCACATTAAAACCAGAACATTTTGATATTTCTGCGTCCGCATGGGCAGTGTTTTTTTCAACTCAATAACTCAGAGCAAACAAACATTTTGATAAGTATAATTAGGAAAGAGTCATCTTCCTGCACAGATAAACTAAGCCTCCACTTACCACTTCCAAGCTATATGCTGTGTTGACTGCATGGTGAGAATGGCAGAGGATGCTGTTGCAGATAGTCGGTGGGACGAGACCTCTCATATAAACAACAATCCCCAATAGACACCCCACCCCACCGTTATCAGGTGCACTCTTTAAACACAACCCCATGATTATCACTCCATCAGGGCCCTGCCCTCCAGCTCACCATCATTCTCACTGTGACCTCATCAACCACACGACAATGTGACAAAGTGGGCATTATTAACTATTAAATAACATTATTTAAATACGTAACCCTGACCCTTCACACGTCATTACCCAGTTTACACTTCAGGACTTAACCACAATAATATATATGAATATTATACCAACTGCACGTGTCATGTGTTTGTTTGGTCGAGTCCTGGAAAACAATGGCACCATCAGGTAAACCTGTAAAACATGAGTCCATGTTGGAGAGGGAGGAATCGTAAACTGTATTTATATTAGAGCTGAAACGATTATTGATCGATTACTAAATTAATCGACAACTTCATTGATGATCGATTTATCAGTTTGAAGCTTTTTTCATGATTAAAACAAGATTTCTGATTGTTTAAGCTTCTTAAATGTGAATATGTTATTCTTTGCTCCATAAAACAAGGAAATCATTGAAACTCTATCATTTTGGTTTGTGGACAAAACAAGACTTTTGAGAACCTCATCATATCCAGGTTTGACGAACACCGACCAACATTTTTTAAGGTTTTCTGATATTTTATGGACGATTAATCGAAAAAATAACCGTTCGCTGCAGCTCTAATTTATATAAGACTTTTCTGCATTCACCCATTCACACCCATTCATTCATCTTTGTGCAGTGCATTTTCTCTCATCTCACAAACCCACTCACACGCCACCAGCACAGCCGTCAGGAGCAACATGGGGTTAAGTGTCTTGCCCAAGGACACATCAGCATGTAGACTTGCCGGGAATCAAACCCACAACCTTCCAGTTGAAAGACAACATGCTCTACCACTGAGCTACTGTCATGTAGTGTATAAAATGACACAAACTTCAGTTTCCAGTCAGGATTTGACTCAGAGACGTGGAACATGAGTGATGGAGCTGCCGTCCAGCGAGAGGCAACAGCGAGGCGGAGTGCAGTGCATGTCATGTGACCTGAACACATCAAACACGAGAGAGATCACTGGAGGCCTGTGAGAGTCACTGCACTGATGAGATGATGAGTGACAGGTGAGGTCATGGCCCAGGTGAGCTGAGTGAAGGCCCCGCCTCCAGCACAGAGACACAGGAGTCATGGTGAGATTATGAGAAAGAACGATGGTGAACCGTCAGAGTGGAAGTGTTAATAGTGTTAAAAATGTTTAATGCAAGTGTGTTTACGTGTGGTGCACACTGACCTGTGACCTGTGACCTGTGAAACAGTCACTGGCCTGCAGTCAGTCAGGTAGCAGCTGAAGATGGAGACAGGTGATGGAAGGTTTCATTTCAACAAGCTGAGCGACGCAACCATCCATGAAACAACGAATGGAAAGTAAGTGGCAAACTGACCTGTGTAGGCACCGTTAGAGCCAGTAGTATATAATATATATATATATATACATACTGTGTATATATATATATATATATATATATATATATATATATATATATATAGATGTGTGCAGATGTCATTTAAAAAAGTCAACAGACCACGCACATTAAGTCTTGACCCCTTCCTGGAGCATCAAACATGTGCACACCTTTATCTCTTCCTCTCTAATTACCCCCCTCCGCCTGATTGTGGTCTCTGGGTGTTTGTTGTTTGTTTCCTGTCACAGAGGAAGTGCCTCACCCTGGTGCTTGGTCCTCATTGGCTCTTGCTCTGATGAATAGTGATTTTAGAGAGGGAGGAGAATATGGACAGGCAGACGAGGGCAGAAGGACTGGTGCTGAGGGCAGAGGGCAGACAGACTGGTGCTCAGGACAGAGGAGGGCACTGGTGCTCAGGGCAGACAGACTGGTGCTGAGGGCAGACAGACTGGTGCAGGGGCAGGCAGGCTGGTGCGAAGGACTGGTGCAGAGGCAGACTGACTGGTGCAGAGGGGCAGAAGGACTGGCGGGGCAGACAGACTGGTGCAGAGGGCAGACAGACTGGTGCAGGAGAGGGCAGAGCAGACTGGGTGGCAGGGCAGAAGGACTGGAGCTCGGGGCAGACAGACTGGGGCAGAGGGAGACAGACTGGACAGACAGACTGGTGCAGAGGCAGACTGGGTGCTCAGGACAGACGACTGGTGCTCAGGGCGAACAGACTGGTGCTCAGGGCAGAGGGCAGGGAGACAGACTGGTGCTCAGGACAGACTGGTGCAGAGGGCAGACGCTGTGTCTCACTACAGGAGGTAAGCACGCGTTCAACTACACTGACATGAACTCACACTCCAGGACAGAGTTGTGCATGTTGTGCATGTTTGTGTCTCTGATGTTTCATGTTCAGTCGTTA